>NC_061831.1:6181525-6209025 GCF_019202785.1 Penaeus chinensis
ACACACACACATACACGCATACTTCCCTCCCCCCTCCCTCCCCCTTCCCTCCCTCCCTCCCCCCCCCCCCCCACAGACACACGTACCGACGCAGGGGAGGTCGCCCCCCCCGACGTGCCCTCCGTCACACAGGCAAAGGAAGCTGCCGGCGACGTTGATGCAGTTGGCGCTCGGGTGGCACGTGGCATTCCCGAGCAGGCACTCGTCCACGTCTGGAATAGGAAGGGGGGGGGGGGGGGTTATTTGTTGTTGTTGTTGTTTTTTCTAATTGTTGTCGTTTTTGTTGTTATTTTTTTTTATTTTTTTATTTTTTTTTATTTTTTGTTGTGTTTTAGTGTTATTATTATTTGTTTTACTGTTATTTTTTCGGCTGTTTCTTTATTGTTATTATTTTCCGTTATTTTTTACTTTTATTATTTTTTGCTATTTTTATATTGTTCTTGTTCTTTGCTGCTGTGGGATGGAGAGAGGCGGGAGGGGGGGGGGATGGAGGGAGGTTATGGGGGCGAGAGGGAGCTTGTGGGGAGAGGGAGGTGGAGGGGTTGCGTGGGGGAGAGGGGGAGAGGGGAAGTGGGAGGTGGGGGATGGGGGAGTGGGGGAGAGAGTGGGGGTGGGGGAGAGGGGGAGAGGGAGGTGGGGGATGGGGAGTGAGGGAGAGGGTGGGGGATGGTGGGATGGGGGAGAGGGGGGAGTGGGGGAGGGATGTTCGCGTGTGGGAGGGCTGTGTGGGGGCGAGGGGTGGGCTGTGGGTAAGTGTGTTTTCTCTCTCCTTTCCTTTCCTTTATTTTATTTTTTCTTCTTTCTCTTTATCATATTTTATTTTATTTTCCTTTCTATTTATCTTATTTTAATTTCCTTTCTATTTATTTTATTTTATTTTCCTTTCTATCTATTTTATCTTATTTTCCGTTTTCTTTATTATCTTTTTTATTTCATTTTAATTTTCTTTCTCTCTATTTTATTTGATTTTGTTTTCATTTCTCTTTCTTCCCTTTTCTTTTCTTTTTCTTTTCTTTGTCTTTATTTGGTCGTTTGACTTTCTAAGTGTACTTGTTTGTCTGTTTGTTCCGCATGCGTTTGTACAAAGATAGATAGATAGATAGATAGATAGATAGATAGATAGACAGATAGACAGACAAATAGGCAGATGGATTGACAGATAGATTGGTAGATAGATAGTTAGACTGATAGATAGATAGATAGTTGTGTGCTTTTGTGTGTATGTATGCATGTGTGTGTCTATCTAGGTAGATAGATAGATAGACAGAAAGATAGATATATAAATATATATAGATAGATATACATACATATATAGATAGATATATATACATATACACATATGTGACACATAACATATCTTCAACCATAACAAAAACACAAACATCAACTTAAACGAAAACAAAAACAAAAACAAAACAAAAAAACACAAAGCAATAACAAAAATACAAGAACCAAACAAAAACAAAAACAAAAACACAAGCAAAAACAAACAAAAACGAAAACACAAATAAATCACAAAGACACAAACAAAAAACAAAACACAAACAATAAACCAAAAAGAAAAACAAACAAAAACAACCGCAATAACAAAAACACAAACTAGCAAAACAAGAGCACAAATATAAAGAAAAGGCACCAAACAAAAACAAAAACTAAACACAAACAAGAAGACAAACATAAAGAACAAAAACAAACACAAAGAACAAACACACAAACATAAAGAACAAAAACACAGACAAAAACATGCAACATAACCACCGTCTCAAAACACAAAGACGAAGGAACAAAGACTCGACAATCACCTCGAGAGCGAGGCAAGTGGATGTGATAGACCGAAATAAACAGGATAGACAAGGGAATTGCACATAAATTGGAGGGGAAAAGGGGGGAGGGGTGTACAGAAACGAAGCCACAGACAAGTAACACTACATATTACGGACCACACAGACAGGAAACGCAATAGACAGGAAACGCAATAGACAGGAAACGCCACGGACTGGAGACGCCACGGACAGAAAACGCCACACACAGGACACGACACAGATTAAAGACATCACGCCAGAAACAGACAGACAGAAAACGCCACAGACACGAAACGCCAAAGACAGACCGAGATAATAGACAGACTAATTGCATAAGACAGATGAACCAAGCACCGTACCTGTCATGAGCGTGTAGATGTCCATGGCTGTTTGTCGCTGGATGATATCTAAGATGTCGACCTTCTTCTCGAGCTCCTGGCGGCTGCGACCGGAGGCTGTGGGTGGGTGTCGATCGGGTGAGCAGACGCACACAAGGACGTAAATAAAAGTACGCACGCTATGAAGACACATATGATGGATATAGCGAATGCACGCACGTTTGAAGTACACGCCTACGCCATACGCACATGATGTATATTTAACCGAAAGATACACATGGCAGAAAGTCGAAATACACATACGCTTAGAACACACGCTTACATGTACACATAACAGAAAATATAAACAAACACGCATAAAACGCACAAATACAAGTACACATGATAGGAAATACATTGAACTGAAATATGAATGAACACATGCTTAAATTACACACATACATATAAACATAAACGAAAAATAGACACTACAGAAAATGAAAGTACAAACACATAAAATACAAATGCATACACGCTTAGAATAGATTCATGTACACCCGTGACCCGCACACATCCACGTACACATGGCTAAAAATGTATATAATATAAAATCCAAATACACACTTGCTTGAAACACACACATACCAGTACTCCTGCCCAGACACATACACACAGCCACCCACAGACTTACCGCACGGACTGAAGTTGTAAATATACTTTAGTCGGTTGCGAAGATGGAAGCGGTCTAGAATATTCTCTTAAGAAAAACATCATAAATATCCTTAATTAATTACTCATACTATACCTTGCGTTATAATATCGACAGTTCAAACAAAGTTAAGACGAGAAAGTAGAACGGAATGGAATCCTTTATAAGACTTTGTAGACGATCCAACTCTAACCAACTCTCAAGATTTGGCTTGTGTAATAGTTTTTTCTTTTCTTTTCTTTTCTTTTTCTTTTTTCTTTTTTTCTTTTTTTGAGTATGCTGGGTACACTCACCTTTGTATTGTTTCTCCAGAATTTCCAGCAACTCTTGAAATCTGGATGCTACAGTCGCCAGGTAATCTTCAGTCCCTGGAAATGAGAAGAGTTCAAAGTTTTATTCGAATCTGATTCTCTTTTCTTCTTTTGTTTGTTTTTCGTTGTTTGAATCTATTTTTGTTGATGTATCTTGTGCATTATGCTTATATTTGTGTCTCTTTCTGTCTGTCTGTTTTTTTTCTGTTTGTCTTTCTCTCTGCCTGTCTGTTTGTCTGTGTGTGTGTAAATGTGTGTGTTTATGCGAGTGCATATGTGTGTACGCATCATCAGACCCCTCTATGCACATAATATTCAAACATCTTTTTCCTGTTTCCCTCCTCAGAACCATCCCCACGCCAGGGACAAATCGTGTAAGCCTCTCCCAAAAGACAACGTACACAGAGACTCACCAGCCATGAACTCTGCCATTTGGCGATCACTCTCCTCTCGCCTCGTGTCCATCTGCTCGATCTTCGTGGTCAGTTCCTCCACCTGCCTGCGTGTGATTTCGACTTGGTGGATAACGGCTGCATAGCCAGTCGAAAAAAAGAGAAATTAATTTGGTTTCTTTTCTTTTTTTTTCGATTCATTATTTTATGAACAATAATTTCATTGTACTTATTTACCTGTGTGTTGTTTCGTCATTGCTTCTTGGAGTCTCCTAATTGTCGAAGTTAAGGTAGCCAGTTTATCGTCGATGGCTAAAGATTGAGTTCAGATGTTAGATATACAGGAAAAAATAATACACAACCCTATATTATATATACATAATACACAACACTATATTATATATACATAATACACAACACTATATTATATATACATAATACACAACACTATTTATATATGAAATACAAAGCACTATGTGTGTATATATATCATATATATATCATATATCATGTCTTCACTGATTTTCCTTTTTGATAGAACACAATTACATTACACTTCACACACGCCCGTGTACCTTGCACTTTCTGGAGCTCCGTCAGAATTCGGTCGTTGGTTGGGCAGCAAAAGAGCGTGAGGTCAAAGTCCTCAGAGGCCGCAGACAAGGTCACCAACAGCGTCTGAACAAGGAACAACTTCATGGTGTTGCTGGGAAAAAAATGGTGCTCCTTGTTTATTGGTGTTTTAGTTTTATAGGCACATTTAATTGGTCGAAATGGTTTGTTTACATTTATATACATGCTCTCTGCATCCCCCCCCCCCCCTTCTCTCTCTCTCTCTCTCTCTCTCTCTCTCTCTCTCTCTCTCTCTCTCTCTCTCTCTCTCTCTGTCTCTCTCTCTCTCTCTCTCTCTCTCTCTCTCTCTCTCTCTCTCTCTCTCTCTCTCTCTCTCTCTCTCTCTCTCTCTCTCTCTCTCTCTCGTTTGCCTCAAGAGAGAGAGAGAGAGGGCCTCTATTTCCTTCTCCCCTTCTCTTTCTCCCTTTTCCTTCTACAAACTAGCCAGCATCAATAACACTTTTTTCCCTCAACGATTCACACTCACCGTCCTAAGCATCGGCGGAGAGGGGCGAATGCACTGCGGGCATAAACTACACCGTGGAGACTGCGGGCTTAAACAGCGATGTATTTATGTTGTTATCCTGCGCATCTTCCCTTGCACGATGCCCCTCCCATTCCACCTCCTCTCCTCCTCCTCCTCTTTCTTCTTCTTCTTCTTTTCCTTCTTCTTCTCTTTCTTCTCCTTCTTCTTCTTTTTCTTCTTCTTTCTTCTTCTTTTTCTTCTTCTTTTCTTCTTCTTCTTCTTCTTCTTTTCTTCTTCTTCTTCTTCTTTTCTTCTTCTTATTCTTATTCTTATTATTATTATTATTATTATTATTATTATTATTATTATCATTATTATTATTATTATTATTATTTTCTGCTTTTCTTCTTCTCCTTCTCCTTCTTTTTCTTCTTCTTTTCTTCTTCTTCTTCTTTTCTTCTTCTTCTTCTTCTTTTCTTCAACTTCTTTTTCTTTTCGTTTTCTTCGTCGTCTTATTCTTCTCTTTCTTCTTCTTCTTCTCCTTCTTCTCATTTTTCTTCTTCTTCTTTTCTTCTTCTTATTTTTCTTCGTCTTCTTCTTCTTTTCTTCTTCTTCTTATTATTATTTTTATTTTTATTTTTATTCTCTTCTTATTATTATTATTATTATTTTCTTCTTCTTTTTCTTCTCCTTTTTTTGTTCTTTTTCTTGTTCTTCTTCTTCTCTTCTCCTCCTCCTCTTTCTTCTCCTTTACCTCCACATTCACCTCCACCGCCATCTCCTCCTCATCTCCTCCTGTCCTCTTCACTTATGTATATATATATATATATATATATATATATATATATATATATATACATACATACATGCATATATTTATATATACATATACATACATATATGAATATATATATATATATATATATACATACATACATGCATATATTTATATATACATATACATACATATATGAATATATATATATATATATATATATATATATATATTTTTTTTTTTTTTTTTTTTTTTTTTTTTAACAGCCCTTCATCCCACTGCAGGACATAGGCCTCTCTCAGTTCACTACTGAGAGGTTATATGGCAGTGTCACCTTTGCCTGATTGGATGCCCTTCCTAATCAACCGCGGTTAGGCGCGCTAACACTTGTGCCACGGCGGTGACTTCCCCTACGACACCTGCGTTTGCCTTCTCAAGGCAATATGTCGGGGTTTTTTTCGGGCTCTTTCTTTCCTTTTCTCTTTATCTCCCTTTCTCCTTTTCTCCTTTTCTCCCTTTCTCCTTTTCTCCCTTTCTCCCTTTCTCCTCTCTCCTTCTCTTTTTTTCTATTTCTCTTTTCTCTTTTCTCTCTCTCCCTTTTCTCCTTTTCTTCTTCTCTCTCTCTCTCTCTCTCTCTCTCTCTCTCTCTCTCTCTCTCTCTCTCTCTCTCTCTCTCTTCTCTCTCTCCTCTCTTTCTCTCTCTCTCTCTCTCTCTCTCTCTCTCTCTCTCTCTCTCTCTCTCTCTCTCTCTCTCTCTCTCTCTCTCTCTCTCTTCTCTCTCTCCTCTCTTTCTCTCTCTCTCTCTCTCTCTCTCATGAACAGACGTGACGAAAGGAATAAAAGGATGAATTGGCCTCTTTTATCTGATTGGGAGATTTTTTCTAGATTAACGTTTTCCATATCAATGCCCTTCCTTACGTCATCTAAATCAGTTTATAGCAACATTTTTTTTTTTATAAAATGGAATCGAAATTAGCCTTATTGGAAATAGTATTGTATGATTATAGTGTAGATTGAATAGTTAATAATTGTTTTGCTAGTCCGCATTTTTAGTTAGATATATATGTTAAGTAATGATAAAGCTATGTCAGATAAGTCGTAGATATGATATACGGTAAAATAACGGACAGGGAAATAGAGGAGTTCCCCCTAACAGTAAGCCATATTGTAATAGAAAACGACATTCTCTTCATGGTAACCTAATTTAGTAAATTTCAATTATCCACCAGCTGCTAATTTAAAAGCTATGAATTATCCTTGGCTTGATGTTAGTCATAAAATGCTTTTTCGAAATTTCTATGGACGGTCATTTTCAGCATCATTAATTACGAGTGATGTGCTCCTGTCTTCCATTAAGTCATATACCTATGACTTATTTTGAGCTCTCTTCAGTAATAACTTTGTGGAGTCTCTTCGTCATCAAATATCCCCTGAATTTATCTTTCTATAAGTGCATATCATGTAGTTGTCAAAGGCCATTGTATTGTGAACAGGGATTTGTAACACATTCATGACTGCATCTTGACTAACACATTTCTCACAAGAAAGATAGTTTTAAATAATAACGATGAATACTCTAATCTAATAAGTTTGTACTTTTTTTCTAAACTTATTACTTATTACCCTTGTAAATCTTTCTGGCTGATTAACAATATGAAATAGTTTATCCACGCATAAGCTTCAAAGAAAACTATAAAACTGTACTATGTTTGCAAAGGCTAAATTTATAGGGGATACTTCTCCTTTTCTTTACAATTCTTCATTTTCTAAGATCAATAGAAAATATAATGATGAAGTTAAAGAATATATATTCGCTTCAAGCACATCATGTGGATAATGGCCAATTATCGTGTTAATTAAAAAAAAAAAAAAAAACATAAGAACAAATTGTTCAATATTAAAAATAAGCATATGTGAAAGACAAGCATTCTACTATGTTGATCAAACGTAGAAAAATCCAGTAATAGGTTCACTGAAAGATGATAATGATGATTAGATGTACCATAGTCATGAGTACAAGGGGATTGCATGGCATAACACCCCACCAACTTATTTTTTTTTTACGTATAGGTCGTTAATTCTCCCATGAAAATTCAACTGAGGGGAATAGGCATTCACAAGAAATCTCTGAAATCTTTTAAGTATGCTTCTTAACATTCCAAAGCTCACAGTGCCATTCTAAAGGGCCATTCGTGCTGCCCTTCCTCGGCTGTTGTAATTCTGATCGGTTTCCTTATAGTTACAAGATGTGTAGCAATTACTATGTATCAGTGTGTATAATCAGTGATATACTATTATAGTAGTACCATCATTCCTGCCACTTCATCTTTCATTTTTCTTAACTTATCCTTTTATATGTTTTAATTAGTGTTAATAAAAAATCCATCATCTCATACTGCATACATATATTAGATATAATAATTCATCATGTACTTATGTATATCTTCATCTTCTTGGGCTCTCTTCAGTAATTTCCCATATGGATAATTTGAAAGTGAGAGAAAGAGAGAGAGAGAGAGAGAGAGAGAGAGAGAGAGAGAGAGAGAGAGAGAGAGAGAGAGAGAGAGAGAGAGAGAGAGAGAGAGAGAGAGAGAGAGAGAGAGAGAGAGAGAGAAAGAGAAAGAGAAAGAGAAAGAGAAAGAGAAAGAGAAAGAGAAAGAGAAAGAGAAAGAGAGAGAGAGAGAGAGAGAGAGAGAGAGAGAGAGAGAGAGAGAGAGAGCGAGAGAGAGAGAGAGAGAGAGAGAGAAAGAGAAAGAAGGAGAGAAAGAGAGAAAGAGAGAAAGCGAGAAGGAGAACGAGAGAGAACCAAAACGCGACCCCCACCTTGGCATCCATTCATATTTATAGGGAAATCAAATAAGAAACAATTATAACTGATAATATATATTCAGCACCAAGAGGTACAACATGATAGGAAGAATTTTATCCTAAAGTTAAAAGTGTGTAGGTTTATAAATGTACATGGGTGACTGCAACTTACACATGTGACTCACAGGTCTATATGAGAATAATAAAATACAAAACAGACACATGTGGTACACTAAAACAACAGGTTATTGTATTAAGAGGTAACTGCAGATACAAAATGTATGTTTTACATTATCTGAAAAATTACTTACAATGTACAAAAAAAGATAACAAATCTTGTAAAGACTAGGAATGTTTAACTTTTGACAATGGAGCCAAAAGCATCAATACAGAGTATAATTTGCCTTCACTCTTTCGATTATATATTTTAACATATACAATATACAGTCTATATTCTTTAAATTGTAATTTTTGATATCAAGAACTCAAATCTAGTTTATGTAATTAATTACAAGTGACTGGTAATTATTACAAAAAACAATCATAAGGTATGCAGAATTTCTTTGCCTCCAAACTCAAGATGAAATATCATAAGCTCTGAGCAGCAGTGATTGTCCAATCTGGAATTTGCCGCTAATCAAGGCCTTTGTGAGTAATTGGACTAGGAGTGAATAACTCTGTAATTTTCTTTTTTTTTCTTATTCGAGAGAATGCTACATATAAGGACATAACAGCACCGTCGCCTCACTGGAAAGTTGCCTCTTATCTCCATTTTTCTTTCTTTTTTTTTTACACTGATCTGTATATTCATTTCATTTACCTTTAATATAAAAATGAGCTTTAGAAAAAGAGAAAAAAAACTATAAAGGAGATAAGAATATGTTTGGGAAAAGTATGCTTCACATACCTTAGCATACTGGATATAAACAGACATTCACACGTACTTACAATGCGGACATCCACACACGCACATATAGACAACTGTTCTTCCGTTCCAGCTTTCACCATGGAAGGCTCACAAGGATGGCAAATACATAAGACAGAAGAATACTATGTCAGTCACCTCAAAGAGAATTTAACACTTCAGAAACCACCTCTAATATCTAGAACAATGTCAATCAATGTATAAAAAAAATGATAAAACAAAGTGAAATGTACAATTACAGAAAAAAAGTAAAAAGAATAAAAAAATGATGTAACATCATTCACCCTCTTCATTTCATGCTAAGATGAATACCTTTACTTTTTTCCCTGAAGTAGAAAATTCTCTAAAAATATATATATATTCCACCTTAGATGAATCACTTCACAATGGTGAGCCGCAGAAGCACTTTGGTCGGTGCACAAAGCAGGTAAGAATACGTGATGCACAAAATATACACTTCATATTTGGTGGGAGACAAACATACAAAAAAGTCCCTTAAATGTGCAGGAATGTACACTGTGGTCCACGAAGTAAATTTTTTGGGTTTTCTCCCGTGCCATTATATAGACACCAAACAAACAAACCTTTCTCTTCTTTTACGTGTTGATCATCACAACACTAATATATATATCAATGGGAATAGAAATAAGTTTATATCTTTTTTTTGTGTGTGTGAACTTCTGGAAGCTCTGGGATTATCACATCCATTGTTTGTCAATCACATAGTTCACTTCTGGGGTACGATTAATAAGGTTTCACTTGGGTATTTCCAACACTATAAAAAAAAAAAATCCCTCAGATCATCTTTTTTTGCAAATACCATTGCAAAAAAATATTTGCAAATATTCACTCTTTTTATCAGCCTTAACAAATATTGTATATAATTTCTGTACAGTTGCGGGTTATTTACACTTTGCTCTCAGGTCCAACCGCATGGTGCTCAAAGCTCTGCCGGATACGCGAGAGGTGCGAGGTTGTGACGTGGCCGTAGACCTTGTTGTACCACTCTGGAGTACGCCCTCTGCAAACAGAACGAGTTGAGATTACACTACTGATTAATTGTTATATTACTCTATGAGATATGACAATAAGGAAGATTAATTTTAGAATGAGGTTCACATTTTCATATTGTCGAACTCCACTACCATAAAAGACTATTACACTTCTCTTTCAATATATAATTTTTTTTCTTTCTAACAATTCATCTCATCACCTCAGCCATTACACTAGTATAATAAGCCATCCTCACCTCATGTCAAGCCGTGATATGTGCGTGATCCTGGATTTGCCTGAGCCACATGGTTGGATAAGGTATCGAGAGGCCAACACTATGCCCCTCACGCTGCCCACGAGGATGGGGGCATCGGCATGCTCCACAGAGGTTTCTACAACAATGCAGGTTCCTCGGGCCAAATCACTTCTCCAACACCTGCAAGAATTATTGGGTTTTAGATTCTCTCCAACTTATCATAAGATTGGCAGTTATATTTTTAATTCATGAATAAGTAAAGTTACTACAAAAATACCTCTGCTATCTCAGATCTGAGCAATATGTAAATATCTTAATTAGCAACACCAAGCTCAGAAGAGTTACAATGAAGATCTAGCTCAACCATCAACTACGGAAAGCAGAAGATATGAAGCACTCACCTTAACACACAATAATCCACGGGAGGCCGAGGGGGCATGGAGTTGCACATATACTGGAAGACTTCAGCTTGACGATCTAACCGACTAATGACTCTCCACTTCAACAAGGAATCATCCCACAAGTGCCTAAAAGAGATGAGTAACTCACATAAGTACATAACAAAAGTAATATAAAAAAACAACAGGCACTAAATACCCTTTCCATACTACAGGGTCTGTGAATCTGATAAATATGCCAAAAAGAAATTTCTGAATTAAGTAATCTTGTATGATTTTTTTCAGCAATGGCCCTTAGAAGAGTTTGTGTACAGCTGATATACATACAAACCTAGAATTCTAACAGTTCATTTTTTACAATGAAGAAAATGCTAATACATGATAAATCAAAGGTATGCTCACCTTTCTCTAATGACACGGTTCAGCAGTTCTGATGGAGGAGCCTCTACTTCTGTTGTTGCTCGCCACAGCCTTAAGGGGTGACCATCTCCAACCTTGCGATAAAGAATCTCAACGTTGGGGTCTGTGCAGTTCATGTGTACCCAACCTCTGGATCTGTAGGATGAAGCAGAAAATTGTAAAATGATGTATATGCATTAATAAGCGTTGACATTATATTCTATTATTCTTTAAAAAGTAGGTTGTTTTCTTATATAAAAATGAGGAAATGGATGCTTTGGTAACAAATCTCCTGATTTATAGAAAAACCCATTCTCCTGAGCTATAGTAAAATCCATGGTATAAAATGCATATCTCATTCATAGATCACATACTTCCGCAACCAACAGAGGCCCAAAACCACTCACTTGTCTCTTGCTTCTTTCAGTAACGATGTGATACAGGCATTCATGTAGGTTGACCAATCTCCGTCCACACTGGCCACTCCCGGAGATCCCACAACACCTAGGTCCTCAAGGTAAACTGGCTGACTCTGCTCCAGGTACGTGAACCGGCAGTTGGACAGCATTTCCATTGGCACACACTGGAGTTGGCTGACCTGTTAGAAGACACAAGAGAATTAGATACATTTTTTTTTTTTTTTTTTTTAGGTATAATAATTATTTATATCACAGAAAATTCTCATTCCAATGCAACAAAGACAGAACTTGAAGTATATCAGTAGTCCAACAATATAGATCTTGAAATTGAATTCATGTCATGGCCTTTACATCAACCAAAAAACAGCTTACCTGCTGTATCATTAGAGTAAGACAGTGGTGAGCTGCCTTGTTTTCATGCAGATCTCGAGGCTCAGGAGTACCTGTCGCTCGTCGTCTCAATGGACTGGAACCCGAAGTCCCAACATTGAGGTGGAAAAGGGAGGGGGCCAGGCACACAGCCAAGTTGCTAGCATGCATCTGAAAAAAAGAATTGGAAGGTAAGTAACTGAAATCATTTTTTAATCACACTGACATGAAATTTGCACTGCTGCTATTATGTAAATTTCGAAGTATTGTTTTTATACTATAAATATTCAAATTATTGTGACAGATTTACCTGATTCAGATGGGAATTTGCTGCCACATCAGCAAGGAATGTGAGAAGCACCTTTAAGACTTCACGGTTCTCATCCGGCAACATAAGAATAGCACACTGAAGGGCCTCAAGGCGATGTTCAACTGGCAGGTCTGTAAACGAGAAGCAGGGATTGAATATAGGGTATACATTGATATATATATACACATACTATATACTCTTTAAATATACTATTAGATATGTTATATTGGATATTGAATAGTAAGAGCAGCAAATAAATTAAGCAAAATTACTTGTTCTGAGTCAGTTTACAGACAGTTTTTGGCTGCAAATATTGACAAGCTTATCAATAAATATAATACAGGTATATAAGAAGCTCAAACACAATAATGATTCCAACAAAATATTTACTAGGCATAAAACTTACATTGGAAGATTGCTATGAACATTTCTGAGAGCTTGTTGGTCAATAACACTTCAGGCAGCTCCCTGAAGTACGTTTTGACCATATCAGCTATGTCACAGGTACCAAAGTCCGAGTACTGAATGTTCTCTCCCATTTCATGTAACTCTTGCAGCTTCTGAATGCGGGATCTCACACCAGGTTTCCTAAAGATGCCGACCTTAAAGGGAAAGAATTCACTTTGTTGTAAACAATAGCTTTGGATACATTTGTTACATTTGGATATTTCTCTTCCTGTGGTTCATTTCAACGTGACTACAGAGTAAATGGCTTCTAGGTTGCAATTTACCTGATCCAGGCTTGAAGTCCTGAGATACTGCAGAGCTGCTTGGATTCCAGAAGGCAGTGGTTGTCCTGTTCTTTGAGCAATCACCAGGAGAGGCACACCGAAGACCTGCCTGTCGCGGTAGTCAGGGGTCTTCATTTTGCGCATGAACTTTGGCAGTTCCCAGTTCCACCCACTGCGGTTGCTTGGGCAGTACCTTTCCATGAGTGCAGTCAGCCTGGTGGAACAATGCACAAAATTATCATTAGAACAAAAAAAATTAACATGAAATATTTCACACAATTTATTATGAAGTTCCTCTGTTAAATTGAGTCTGTAGAGTATTAAGGATGCAACACTTACCTCAACAAAGCTCGTTTTCTTAAGTGCAGCATCTGTCCACTGCTGAACCCATTAATCTGTGTTCCGTGCTGGCGCACAGACTGCTGGTATGATTTGCGGTTGAAACTGTGCCATCTGTCCACGGTCACTCTAAACAAAAATAAATCATACAGATTAAAATCATACAAATACTTTTTTACAGTTATATGAACACAGAGTATATTGCACAGCCTTAATTTCTTCTCTTTTTTTGCACTGGAATATTCTTCATTATCTATTCAAAATAGCAGTGTACAATGTATTACAGGCAATCCTTAAATCCTACCTTCTCTGACAGGGGTCTTCGTTCTCGTCATCATCGTGAGTGGATGGTAAAGGCGAGTCTCTGCTCTCTACTGTGCACTCACTACTACCTGAACCTTCATGCGCACTTGCTTCTGGAAGAAAGCGAATGCCTATTAATGAGGAACACATTGTCAATAAAGACTAGTTTCATTATGTATGATTTAGAATGGATGATAATATAATAGAAAATAATTTTGGAAGTTAAATGCAGTAAGTTGGAACTCGGTGAGAACTTACTTTGAGCATAACAACAAAGCCACTGGAATAAATCCTTTGCAAAACTAAGGTCTGGGCATAAGTGTTTTAGCAACACTGCTAAATACTGTTCAATAGGATCCATAATTACAAAGGTCACAGTTTCTCTGAGGTAAATTATTCACAGCGCTAAATAAAATATCAAGAGGTACACTATCATATCCAGACCCAGAGCCTGACATGCCCAGAACGGAACATAAAGCACAAAGATGCCTGCACCGCTGTGCGTGCAGCTTCCCCCACCCAGTGCCAGATACAACTGCAAGCATCTCCCTCCATAACATGATGCCGCCTATGCCAAGATCCTGAACATTCCCCTAGAGACACGAGTTGCCAGATACCACAAAATACCAAGGGAAGAAATGGCAGATATCATGTCTTATATTTCTTATCTATCTCTTCAACATAGTTACTGCCTTAATAATTAGCAACTTTATCCTTAGGGGGGGGGGGGGGGGGAGATAGATTAACAAATAAGAGAATATTTTCTAAATAACAACCTCTGGCAAAGCCAAAATTGCAGGTAAAGCTACACAGTCCAGTGACTCCTGCCTAGCATAGTGTACTCAAGTGTGAATTTTAGAACACAAATATAAGATTACTCCTTTGCACTTCTTAAACACATCATCACATTATCATGATTAATATGAAAATACCCCAAAAAATGTATACAAATAAACTAAAATAATCTCTATACTGATTACTAATATGAGCAAATACATGACCAATAACAAAGCTGTCATATATCTATATACATTTATAGTATTCTTTTAAAATCCTATACCTACTGAATAATTCCCAATAAAAATAATACAAAAAAAAAATTCCCTTGCCTATCTTTATTATCCCAGTTCCAATCAAGTGCAATGCCTCCCCTTTTTTTTACAACTTCATCAAGAAAAAGTCAAATGAACATACCAGAATCCATGGCCTCAGGTTGGTAGTCATGGTAACTCTTGTTGCATATGATGAGGGGGACATTGTCATACACCGAATGCCTCTCCTCGTCCGGGCTGGGGATGGGCGAGACGTTCTCATCGTTCTTCTCAACTCCTGGGGAAAAAGGGTTATATTAGCACCTTTGGAATGGTGGGGAGGGGGAGGAGGGGAGGGGAGGGGAAGGGAGGAGGGGAGGGGAAGGGAGGGGAAGGGAGGGGAGAGAGGGGGGGAGGAGGGAGAGGGGGAGAGGGGGAGGGAAAGGGGGAGGGGAGGATCAGAGGGGGAAGGGGAGAGAGAGAGGGAGAGAGAGGGAGAGAAAGAGAGAGAGAGAGAGAGGGAGAGAGAGGGAGAGAAAGAGAGAGAGAGAGAGAGAGAGAGAGAGAGAGAGAGAGAGAGAGAGAGAGAGAGAGAGAGAGAGAGAGAGAGAGAGAGAGAGAGAGAGAGAGAGGATGATTTACTTTTCTCATATAGTGCACGACACTTCACAACCTCGTCTCTCTTACCTCCTCTAATACTCGAGAGAAAGTGCTCCCTGGCGGCCTGCGAGTCCTTCCCGTAGGTGAGGGAGCCGGTGTGGCGCAGCTGGCCCTGCCTGGAGGGGCGTCCTGACCCCGTCTTGCCCGCCCGCTTCTCCGAGCCTGTGGTCTGGAAGGGAAGGGGAAGGAATGAATAAAAAGAGCGAATACGAAGAATGCATATAAAAAAATGGTACAAATGTGATGTTTTTTTTTTATATTATTCATTAGTCTGATGTCGGAATTCAAGGAGAGAATGAGAGAACATAAAACGCGACCATGTCCTTCACAACATTCTCCCTCTCTACTCTCCTTCACATTCTTACCTGTGCCATCTTGTTGGAGTTGGCATCCGTGAAGTAGTGTCTCCAGGTGGGCGGCGAGCACTCGGAATCGCTGTACGCCCCTCCTCCGCCCCCCGTCTCGCCCACCCCGTGCCCACTGCCGCCCCGACGCCCGAATCTCTTGCGTCGACGCCACCGGAACAGCGGCGTCGAGGTCTGCGAGTGGTCGGAGGCTAACGAGGAGGAGTCCTGCGCCGCGAGAGGAGGGAGAGCTTTGTTAATACTTGAGGAGAAGGGCTACTGCGAAGGGGCTGAAGTGTTTTAAGTAATGAACATAAACACAGAGGCTAGTTTGATGTAAATCAGAATAGGGAAATGGTTTAAATACGCTAATGAAGGACGTCAAAACTTCAATCTTCAAGTCAAGATAAAGTCCCTGATATATACGACGGATGTCCGAGATCTACCCATGCATCACTCGCCTTGAGATTTAACGAACTGACGTGGCAACAGTTGCTGCCCAAAGCCCCCAACTCACCTCGCCCGGGGTCGACTGCCTGGCCTCCCTGGGGTGCGAGGAGCACACCGTCATCGTGGAGGTGGTGGTGGAGGCGCGGCTGGCGAGCTCCGGAGACGCGTCCAGCGAGATGTCGACGCAGCCCATCTCCGCCACCTTGGCCTGCATGTCGGCCTCGTCCACGAGCTGGGGACGAGGGGGATTTTCTATTACAAAGGGACACTCTGGTGCGGTGGAGCACTTATCATTATTGTTATTATCATAAAGGGACACGCGTAAATAAACACCCGATAAAAGTGGACATGATAGATAATAAACACTTCTTCGTGAGTAAGTTCGAGAGGAACATGCTCTCCCCCCGCTGATCCCAGCGCCTCGATGTCCAATCCATCATCGCCACAACCTCACCTTGGGGCCGCTGATGACGACGCCGTCCCTGTTCTGCCTCTTCTTCTTCTTGTTCTTAAGCGACTCCATCCTGCGCAGGAAGGCCTTGGCGCCGTCCCGCAGCCGCTCCGAGCCCGACCTCTTGAACTGGCCGAGGAGGACGTCATCCTGGATGTCGAGGCCCCGAGGCTCCCCGGACCCCTTGCTGTCGCCGCCTGAAAGAGGGACGCGGTGAGTGCTGGGTGTGTTGTGCGTCTGTTTGCTAGACACTATCTTAATTACCATATTCAGATCGCAAGCATAACATCTACTGGTGTCAGGAAAAAATAAATCACATCCGAGTAACCCACTTTGTCTGCGTCTTACAACTTTTCTACAATAATGTTAAGACACAAAATGTAAACACACACACAGAAACGAAAATAATTTAATCAACACTATTTCACACTCACTCTAAAACGGAAATATCACGCCTTTTCGAACAACTCACGTTCACAACACACACAAATAAGAGATGTATAAAAAATCACGTCCCCACAGAAAAAAAAAAATAAAGTAAAATTTAAAAAACAACAACACACGGTCTCATATTTTCCTCTCTACCTTCATAACTGAAGCACAGCGTGAGAAGATCCACCTGCATATTTGTCTTGTTCTCGCTCCTTCTTTCAATTTATCTTTCTTTACTGTGTTTCAGCTCATGTAGAAATCTTAAAAAAACTGTCCACCTGTCTCAGAACTTCGCCACACCTGTCGAGCGAGGCCGGCTGCTGCTGCCTCTGCGATCACCGGGAATGCACTGACCTCTACATGACCTGACTCGGAATTACTTGACCCCGCTGGTTTAGAACAGTGATCATCACGCTGACCTGTCTCCCCCACCCCCCTTGCCCGGTCGATCGAGATGCCAAGATCCACTTTTTAAAAAAATATATTTTTAATTTCACTTCGATATCATTCAAATTCTCTGAGTAAAAAACGGACATAAACACGAATCTGACAACAAAACACGTATAACATTTTCCTCTAAAGAACAACAAGTTCAGAATCAGAATTCCACAGACAAGAAAAGGATGAACACACAATGAACACCTTCCCCCTCCGAACCCCCCCCCCCCTTCCCCAACAACAGCTCAGGGGATCGAGAGACAAGAAAATGCCCCAAAGCAACACCTCCTGTGACAATGGCATGACTGACAGCTCTATGCGAACCCCTTGTCAGCGCAGCGAGCGAGAGGCGCTTCTCTGCTTGCCATGATCTACCCTTCCCCCCCCTCTCCCTCTCCCCCCCTCTCTCTCTCTCTCTCTCTCTCTCTCTCTCTCTCTCTCTCTCTCTCTCTCTCTCTCTCTCTCTCTCTCTCTCTCTCTCTCTCTCTCTCTCTCGGTCGCGCGTTCTCTGTCTGTCAGTCTGTGTTCTAAAATAGAAAGGAAAATACTTATGGAATGGAAAGACAAGGGAAAAAAACAGAGAGAATGAAAGAAAAAGGGAGAGAGGAAGAGCGAGGGAGGGAGAGAGGGATGGAGGGAGGGAGAGGGAAAGGGAGAGTGAGAGGGAGATAGATAAATTAAGAGAAAGAGAGGGAGAGGGAGAGGAAGAGAGAGAAATGAAAAGAAAGAGAGGAAGAAACAATCGCACCCCCATCCCCTCCAACCGCCCCGCCTTCTTCGACCCCCTAACCACGCCCCCTTCGACCACCACCCACCCCTTCCGATTGACCCCCGCCCCCCGCAAGACACAGGAACAGGTAGCGGAGGATTTAAGACGCCGCCGCCGCCCGCGAATTCCCCAGGGGCGCGTTAACTCATAATCCCTGAGTCCTTCCTGGCTGAAGTAACACGACCGCGGCACTTGGCAATGGGGGAGGGGAGGGTGGAGGGGGGGGAGGGAGGAGAGAAGAGACAGAGGGGGGAGGAGAGCCAGGGGGGAGGGGAGAGACAGAGGGGGGAGGAGAGACAGAGGGGGGGGAGAGACAGGGGGAGGGGAGAGACAGAGGGGGGAGGGGAGAGACAGAGGGGGGAGGGGAGTGAGAGGGGGGAGGAGACAGAGGGTGAAGGTGAAGAGGAGGAGGATGGATGAGAGGATAGAATGAGGGGAAGGAGATGGGGGGACGGAAGGGGAGGAGGAGGAGGAGGAAGGAAGGATGGATGAATGAAAAGAGAAGGTAGAAAGGTGGAGGACGGAGGGAAGATAATATGACACGGAAGGAAGGGAAATGAGGGGAACAGGATGAAGGAGAGAAAAGGAGAGAGAAAACAAAAATAAAGTAGGGAAAAGTAATAAAACACCAAAGACGAAGAAAAGATTAGTCAAGACCCGAGAGAGGAGGGGGGGGGGGGCGAGAGGAGAGGGAAGAGGCAAAAGGGGAATTAAAAGGGGGGAAGGGGGGGGGGAGGGGTGTAAGGCCCTCACGTAGGGGGAAGGAGAAGAGAAAAGATAAAAAAGAAAACAAAAAGGTAAATAGAAGAAGGGCAGAAATAGCAGAAAAAGTGTATAGCGGAGGGATCAGTACAAGAGAGAAGAGGAAAAGACCCACGGGTACGGAACGATAAAAAAGAACCGAAAAAGGGTGGAAAAGTAAGGAAAAGGAAAAAAAAAAAGAAAAGAAGGAAAGAATAAGGAAAGGAAGTAACAGATAAAGGAGAGGAAAATAAAATTAAAGGAGGGGTAAGGGACATTAAACATCATCACGTTGGGTGGGAAGCGGGGAGGGGGGGCACTAAGGGGGATAAAGAGGGCATTAAGCACCTGGGCTTCATACAGACAATTCTATCAACGGAAAAAGAAGAGTGAATAGATCGAGACAAGGAAAGAAAGTGCAAAAGAGAGAGAAGTAAGACTGACAAGAGAGAGAGATAAGAGAAGAGAGGAGAAAAGAGATAGAGAGAAAGAGAGACAACATACGATCAGTTAGAGAAAGAGAGCGAGAGTAGAGAAAGATGAGAGAGGAGGTTGAAAGTCACAGGCAAAAGGAGGAGGCCGCGAAGACGGGGGGGAGTATACATCGCAAGGGAGGCGAGTGCGGGCCCGCCGACGCAACGCATCGGAGCGGTTAGCGGCCGCGGAAGTACCGGGTCGACGGGGGACCAGCGAAAAGCGCCGGCCGCGCGGCCTCTACGCACCCAACGAGCAGCGGAGGCGAAGAGACGACCGGGTGGAACACAGGGACGCATCCAGCGGGCGCGACAGGACGAGGCGGTAAGAGCACACGGATGCGCGGGGGGCACGGGCCGCGTGCAGATGGGCGGTAGTCAGAGTTGTCGGTCCGGGCTACTTCGACATCAAAAACAAAACCTAAAACATTAACAAAAACAATAGCTCACACCCAAAAACCGCCAAACCACCAAAACCCACACCATACCCACAACACTACAACGCATAAACAAACAACAAAAAAGGCGAAAAAAAAACCAACAACCCTCACAACACCAAAACCACACTACCACCAACATACACACCACAAAACTCAAAACACAAAACCGCAACACCCCACCACCCACCCCACCACACCAACACACCCACAAACCCCAAAGACACACCCCAGCACCAACCAACCCCGACCACACCCACGCACACCCAAACCCAGCCCCCCAACAACCCAAACCCACACAAACACAACCAAAACCGACGACCCACCCCGCCCCCCCCCCCTCCCCCCCGCCCACATCCCGCACCCAAAACACATCGCAACAGCAGGAAAAGCCCCCAGCACCCCGACAGGAAGAGCAAACCAATAATACCACGCAAAGGAACCAGCACACTACCCACATGCACGGACCCGCCCCTCAGAAACAGCTGGGCGGACCACTCCCAACAACACCCACCGACGAAGCCGCACCCCACCCCCCCCACCAACGCAACATCAACAAACACAACCAAGCCAAGCACCAGCGCGCGCACCCCCTACACCACCATGAGCGAAGAGGCCCGCGATCGTAGCGGCGCTCGCAGCTCGCCGTAATCGAGAGAGCTAGAGCGCGACAGAGCGAAGGCGGCGCAGCTGCGCGCGAACTCGAGAGAGGATACGACTCTATCGCCGGCCACCAGAGCAGAGAACGAGAGAGACAGACAGCACGCGTCACACGAGAGTGGCACGAAGAGACGAGACACGGCAACCGCGAAACGCACTCGCCCATCGCCACGAGCGCACCCCCAGCACAAGACACAGCGGCTCGCCAAAAGGCGAAACAAACACCCAGAGAAGCAATAACGTTCACGACAACTCCAGAGACCAGCCAGAAAGCACTGATCCCGTCCAAGCGTACTGCGCCTGATGAATGACACGCATGAGGGCCGGAGATGCTCGGGGGCACAGACGGAGCAGACAGACAGAGGCACGAGCACGGCAGAGAGAGAGTAGAAGGACGCGCCCACGAGCAGTGCACGAGCGAGAGCCCAGAGAGGAACGAGCACCAAGTCATTAGAGGTACCCGCAAAGAGCAGAGAGCAAAAGAGCGCGAGGCTGTACACAGAGAGATAGCGAGAGGCGACCAGTAGCACAGTAGTGGCTGGGGATGAGACGGAGTCGGGGGGAGCGACACGGAGGCACGTGGGCGGAGAGGGGGGAAAGGTGCGGAGCGCGGAGGAGGGGGGGCGGGCAGCACTGCGCACGAGCAAGACACGCCACGTAACGGCCAATGGCAAGCGCGGAACTCGTAAAATCACAAGCGTTAGCGCTGCGACGCCCACGGGGATGAGAGACACGGAGAGAGAGACGTCGACGCGAGCCAGACAGCAAAAACGACACGAGAGACGAGTCGGTCCCCACAACAGCCAGAGCGTCGAAGTTGCGCTTGGACTCCGGGCACAGAGGAGAAGACGGACGAGGGCTCGCGTCGCCCCACTGCCACACCGTGCGCGAGAGAAGATCACGCAACGCAGATAATGAGAGAGAGAGCGAGAGCTCGCGAGCCAGACACGAGATCTTCACCACGCACCACCGAGCAAGAGAGAAACAGTCGAGAAGAGAAGACTCGAGATGAGACTCAAGCGGAGCGCTAGAGAACGGCCCCCCAGAGCCTCGAGCGACGAAAGCGCATGCCACACAGAGCGAAGCGACCGTCAGTACTCCGCGATGGGACGCAACGTCACGCGATGAGCGTAGAGAGTAGGACGCCAGCGCAGAAACCACTATAAGACCCCACTCGCCAGATAGCAAAGAAAGAGAGAATCCATGAGGAGAAACAGAGGTCAAGAGAGCAGCCAAAGGATTCAGACAGAGCAAGAACATAAGAGACCGAGAGAGCAACGCATAGACGACAGCATCTGTTCACGCGAGACCGCTTTCACTACCTATCTCCCCTCCACAGCACGCTGTACAGCCTCCCTCTCACCCCACCTAAGCACCGTGGACAGCCTCGCCCTCATGTACGCCGCTCCCGCGGCCCCGCCAGCCCGCGAATCACCCTGACGCGAGGGCGTGGCGTCACCAGCACCTCGCAAACCACCAGCTCAGACGGACGACCCACGAGAAGACACTAAAGATACTAGCAAACTTATAAATACAGTGAGACCCAAACCTCCGCCCAATACAAATAAAACACACCATCAAACGCCAAACCACACAAAACCAGACAAACTAAAACCAAAAAAAAGCCACAAAAAAACACCAACTACGCACAACCACACAAATACGCACATACACCCAAGTCTCCAACCCACGACACACCACCAACTGATACTGCCCACAAACGCCACCCACACCCTACACCTCCTCCCCACCTTCCCACGCCCTACATACTGCCCCCCCCCCCAACCCCCCCGACACCACCGGATCACCGCCGAATACCCATAACACCCCCAATCACAGTGCCGAGTAGCAAACCAACCACCCCCCCGCCTCCCAACAATCACCATACACACCCAACTTGACGACCATACTCCGAACCACAACAAACACCACCCCCCCATACCAGCCTCAACCCACAACCCAAGACCCCTCCTCACCGCGCCCTCACGCGTTCAACCAACCACCTTGTACCCCCCGAGATCCTCCCCCACCACCGCCCCCCCACCGCCCCCCCCCCCGTTCGCACCCCCCCAACCCCCCAAGGCCCCCGCGCTTCTCTTACAGCCCCACCTACATCGCACCATCGCACCGTACACGGCCTCGCCTCACTCCTACACCTGGGAGCGCCTCAGATATACAAGACCCCCCCCCCCCCCTCGCCTCACGTACCCCACGCCTCACATCGCCAGCCTCTACGAGCATCGACCGCCCTTTACGCCAGCACGCACGCACCTGCCTCGCCCATGACACCGTACGCCCCGACGTCCGCTGTCCCTCTACACTCTCTCCATCCTTCGCACCAAGCCCAGGCTTACCGCTCGTACTCCTACACCCAGACCCCCCCCCCCCATTACTCGGCCCTCCATACTACACAACCTCACGCCTGACCACACCAGCCTGCGCCTCGTCCACTCACCCTTTCGTCGGCACCAGCCTGCCCGCCCACTCCGCCTCTGCGCTCGGACACCGCCATGCGTACCGCTCCCCCCCCCTATAACCGCCCCCGACCCCCAACGGAGACAGCGCCACCCCATCACTCGTCACGTACCCCCAGCCACCTCACACAGGCACCGCCTCTCGCCCCGCCACCCAGCCGCCAAACCGAGCGCTCTATCTGCAGGACTGACGCGGCACCCACCGCACCTCCGTGTCACACCCATGGACCCGGCCCCCTCCCCCCGTACCGTCACCGCCCACCACGCCCCTAACGCGCCCCCACTACTCCCCTACAGCCGAGGCTTCATCCTAACACAAAGCGCCCGCAAAACTTAATAACACTAATTCCTTTCCACGGCTACCTGTATGACACCTCACCATCATATCATCCCATCTATCCCCACTAATCCCCGCCCCTCCCCACTCCCTCCCCTCCACCAACTATCTCCACCCCCACCCTTTTACCTCTATCATCATCCATTCCTCATATTTCACCATCTCTTCCCCTCAAAAAAAAATCAAGATCAATTCTCACACAACAAAAAACAAAAAAACTCAACAACCACCCCTAGATCACCCGCACCCCACCCCCCACCCTCGGCCCCCCCCCACCCCACCCCCGAACACTCGACCACAAACACTCCCCTACCGGCCGCCCACTGCTACCACCATTCCAACCCACCTCACACAGCCACTTCACCCACCCACCCACACTACGACCCCCTCACACCACCACCACCCCCCACCCCGCCTAGTCAGTACACGCCCACCCTAACCCCCCACCCCCACCCGCACCCCCACACCACACCACCCTCTCAGGCCATCACCACCCTCCAACACACCACCCCACCAACGCGTCTCCTCGACCGCACCCATCCCCCTAACGCCACCCCCCCTGCTCTCCCCACCTGCCCCGAACCACCTCCCCCACGCCAACACCTCCACACCCCCCCACACACCTCCCCACCCTCACCCAACCCCCTCCCCCGCCCCCAACCCAGCATCCCCACAGCACGCCCCCCCCCCCCACTCCGGCTCCCACCTGCCACCCCCCTCGACCTCCCCCCCTGCTACCGCCGACACTCCCCGTGTTCCCCCCCGCCCTCCCCCTGTTCACCATACGAACCCCGCCCCCTATCAACACCTGTCACTCACCCCACCCCTTTGCCGGCACCACACCCTCCCTCACCTCACACTACCCCACCACGTCTTTGCACTTCCCTCGTATACACGACCCCGGCGTTATCACTCCACATATAACTACACTCACCTCTATTCATTAGCAGCTCAAAATCACATCATCCTCCCTCCTCCCATCACTGGTCCATCCGAAGCAATCCACACCCACCCACGCCTCCCCTCCCCCAACCATACCCCCTAATCACGTCTAATTCTTCACTACCTACCTGACCCCCACAACACCTCACTCACCCACCACCAAAAGTCACGTGACGAAGACCCAACGGTATCAAACACCAATCCCCTCCCACCGACTTAAAGAAACCAAACAACAATACCTAACAAACTCACTGACTTACTACAAACTTAAACTATAAATACATACCCCTATCTCTCCCAAACACTAAAATATAACATTGACCATATCAAAATGAACCAATCAAAAATCTACAGCCCTCCCAACCCCCCGGACCCCGCCCCACACAAGTAAAGTAAAAACACTGGAAACATTTCTTATTGCAAAAAGACATCTAAAATTACATCTCCCACGGAAGGCCGCCTCTCGGGTAGGACTCAAAGATGTCGCTCATAACTCTCACACCCCCTCCGCGGCTACCACGCCCCAATCTTCCACCCACTATCGCCGCAGAGAGCGTCCATCCGCGAAACATCGAAACAATTTTGCTGTCCCTCTCCTTTACCCCTTTCCTTTAGTTATTCTTACTCTTTACTCTGGCGTTGCGATCTGCTGTCTTTCAAATCGCATTTATAGGAAACACGTTATAAAATATAAACCACACAAAGGATTAAAGATACAACATACCAAAGGGAGGGAAAGAATAAGAGAGACACACACAAATTTAATCACAATATACTCCAAGAAATTACATTAAAAAGAAAATATAAATACAAAAAAATTTTAAACCAATACAATTGTACCCATCAAGTCTAACGTTAATGCAAGCATCATCAAAACATCAGTCGGCGGAGCAAGTAAGTGCAGCATTTTATGGGTTGATGCCGGGAGGGACGCCAGGGGAAAAGGGTCCCCGCGGCTCAGGAATGGGGGGATGGGGGTGGGGGAGGAGGAGAGGTGCGCTGAACCAAACTGGAAGCGCGTAACAACACCGACACACGAATCAAAGTACTCCCGCACTGCAAGCTCACAGAGATATCAGCCGCGAAAAAACAAGGCGCGAAAGGAGCCACAAGGGGAGACAACAGGTAGCCCCCGCCACGACACTATAAACACCGGAAAGGAAGAAGCGCGTGGAGGAAGAGGAAGCAGGTGATAAGAAGGGTGGCGAGTTCGTGGAGAGAGCGTTTGTCGGCGGGCCTGGGGGACGGGACTGCGCAGGGGCGGCTTTGGCGTGTTTACTTCCCTACCGCTCCCCCGTTCACGAAGTACAGTACCCAATAACCCAGACCCCATGACACCAATCCTCCCAATCCCCACCCAACCTGCATTACATCCCAACCCCCCTCACCCCACCCCCCGCCGTTCCCACGCCTTGATCACTGTGCCCCTCCCCCCCCCCTTTCGCGCTCCCACCAACGCCCCATACCCAGATGGGGCACCTAGCCGGCCCGTTGTTTACACTGGGTCAGTTAACAACAGAGGGATCGAACGTGAACCGGATCGATCTCTGTAGATATATACACGTGTATCTCGGCCAGTTGCCGGGTGCCTGTCGGGATTTTAATTAAGCGTCAGGTCATCTTCTTCTTTTTTTATGATGAACGTTACTTAATCAACTCTTTTTTTTTTTTCCTTTTGGTTTATGCATGAATTAGTTATTTTAGTTATTGATTTTTTTTTTGTTTTAAGAGTGTGGATGTTCTGCCTCTGTACTTTGTTTTAGATTGTGTAGGTCTTATTCTTTCTATGCTCTGTTCCCTTTATTGCTGGTCTTCCGGGCAAGCTAGATTAATTGGCTAATCGGATTACCCACATGTTTTTTAAAGGGTATTGATTCCCTCTCCCTCTCTCTCTCTCTCGAGCGTCCTCCTCCTCTCTTCTCTCTCTTCCTCGCCTCGTTCTCACCCTCTTCTCACCTCTCTCTCATCTCTCTCACAATCTCTCCACTCTCTCTCTCTCCTCCTCTCCTCCTCCTCTCCACCCCTCCTACCCCTCCTCACTTACACCTCCTACCCCTCCTTCCTCTTCCTTCTTTCATCACCTTCTCACCCACCTTCTGTCCCCTCACATCCTCTTAGTTCGCTTCCCTTCAACCCTATCTAATAATCCCCACCCCCCCGCGCCCCGCCCCCCCCCCGGCCCCTCTCTCTCTCTCTCTCTCTCCTCTCTCTCCGTTCTCTCTCTCTCTCTCGTCCTCTCCTCATCCATTGCTCTCTCTCTCTCTCTCTATCTCTTTCTACTCTCTCACGGTCTCCCTCGTGTCGCTCCTTCATTCATCTCTTCCTATCTTTTTATCCCCACTTGAGATGGATTCAGAGTTATAGGAGAGGGGCGATTAGGATGAAATGGTTGCCTCCCATTAGTCGTCAGTGCCGCGTGGGAACCTGTTCGAGCGATATGTGATTACCGCGCCTCTTGCTTCAACCCCCGCCCGCGATCACCGCTAAGGAGGGAAGGGAGGGAAAGAGGGAAGGGAGGAGAGGAAATAGTGTGGAAGGGAGGGAGGGGAGGGGCGAGGGTGTGGAAGGAGTTGGATGAAAGGGGGTTAGAGGTTGGGGTACAGGAGGTGCAAATATAAGGGTGTTATTGTGTGTGTGTGTGTGTGAGTTGAGGTGTAGTGTGTGTTGTTTGGTGTGTGTGTGTGTGTGTGTGTGGTGTGTGTGTGTGTGTGTGTGTTGTACACATCGAAGAATTGAGTGGTATTTCTTTGTATGTATAATATTTCGATGGGGGGCGTTATGCATATATATTTTGTGTGTTTATTTTTTCTACCTTTATATGTTGCTTTGATTCTTACACCTGGATGTATATTGTGAGGTGGATTTATGTGTTGCATATGGATTAAGTATTCTTTTTTGCGAGTTTGATATGGTAAAATGAACGACTGTAGTGTATGTATCTGGGATCCACTACATATAAAGTGTCAGCTATGTGTGTGTTTTTAGGTTGTGTTTTTGTACTTCTTACTTTTGCATTTTATTTTCGGTTGACCGTTTTTTTCTGTCCTTTCTTCCTGGTGTCTTTCTGAAACCCCGTGAAAAGAATAATATTCGATCACTTCAACACGCTCACTCCCTCCCTACCCCCCCTCCCTTCCCCCTCCTGAACTTCCTCTCTCCACATCCGCCCTTCTCCCCCCCCCCTTCGCTCCCACCCCCTCCCACCCCTCTCCCCCCCTCTCTCCCCC
>NC_061831.1:6214025-6229025 GCF_019202785.1 Penaeus chinensis
TTAAGTTATTTTTTTTATTTATGTTTATTGTCTTTCCATTGGAGTGAAGGTTTTTGCTTGTTTTCAATATTTTATTTAAGGGGAAATCAGTTTTTTTTTTTCCATTTCATTTTTTTGTTTTTTTCTTTTTATCGAGTTTTTCGTCCCCTTTTTAATTCGTGGTTCTGTTTATTTTCCCATTTTCAATCGTATTTGTTTCTAGTTTTTTTTAATGCAGTTATTTCATGCTTTATATTTCATTTTCTTTCATTTCATTTTTCTAGTACTGGTCTTGTTTTTTCGTGTATTTGCTTTAACTCTTCCATTTTAATAGGGCGTTTAGTCATCCATTCACAAAATCCCTGTTCACAAGTCAGCAACGGAAAGATTCTGATAAAAACCCGTTTAATTTCTTCCTTTGTATTCTTCCTCTTTTCTCTTTTCAACTCCTCCTCCCCATCTACTTCTCCTTCTCCTTCTGCTCCTCGTCTTCTCTTCTACGATGTCTTCCTCGTCTTCTTCTTTCCACTCCTCCTCCTTCCCGCCTCCTTTTTTTGGTAGGAAATGTATTAGGCCGGAAGAGAGGAGGGATAGAGAAAGAGACGCTGTCGTGCTTGCCAGAACGGCTGTTTAGGTAGGTCTCTGGACAAAGGGCATGCACGTTTGGGTATAGGTATGCTGTGTGTGAGAAGGGTATCTGGGTTGTCAGGAAGTTAGATCGGTTGACTGGTAGGCTGTGAGGTAAGCGGCATATACATGGACACATACAGACGCAAGCAGATACATAAGAAACAATACAGAGGCAAAGACAAACGCACGACACTGCAGATACATACCAACACACACAGGCCACATGCAGACGACACAGACAGATAGGAAAGCCAGTAGACTGTAAGCGCATACAAACACAAGCGCAGGGTCAAGCAGGCAAGCTGGATACACGTCGGTAGACATGATGGCTTTTTCGTAGGAAATCTCAATCATAGAGTACAGATGAAAAGAGAGAGCAGAGAGAGAGAGAGAGAGAGAGGAGAGAGAGAGAAGAGAGAAGAGAAGAGAGAGAGAGAGAGAGAGAGAGAAGAGAGAGAGAGAGAGAGAGGTGGCATTCAGTTTCTGAGCAAAAAGTAATGAGGGTGATGAATGACCCAAATAGCCGACCCTTGTCCTTACTGCGAGAGGGACCATGAGGGGACGGGGTAGTGGGGGGGTGTGTCAGAATAAAGTAGAAAGGGATCAGGGAATGAGTTATATAGACTAAGGGTTTTAAGGGTTTAAGGGGAAAAAAGGGTTGATGCAGATGGAATACCTGCAGGCTGTCTGAGACCCTAACCCACTCACATCCTCTCCCCATTCTCTTTTATCGGGTCACTTATCGCTCTCCTTCTCTCTTTTTTTCCCCCCCTCTGTGGTACAAACTTTTTTCTCCTATTTCTGTTTCCCATCCTCTATCCTCTCTCCATCACACATATCTATTCGTTTCCTCCTCCCTCTCCCCAATTCGTTTACCACTGCAACTATTACATCTCATTTTCCTCCCTCCCCTTCTTTTAACTACTTCCCTCCCCCTGGCTCCCCCTCCTCTTATCTACCTCCCTCCCTGGCTCCCCCTTCTTATCTACCTCCCTCCCTCCCTTCCTCTTCTCCTTATCAACCCCCCTACCCACCCCTCCCTACCGTCCTGGCACCTTATCAACCCCCCTCCCTCACCTCCGTCCCTCCTATCCCAACTTTCCTTATCTCCCTCCTGGCTCCCCTCGCCTCTATTCCCTTCTATACCCCCTCCCTACCCTGGGGCCCCTCTTCCCGGACGCGTTACATCGCCGCAGTTTAGGTGTGTGGTGTGGGGGGGGTGGGGGTGTTACCTGTGATGTGTCATTCAGCAATTACTTACTCTCCCGGCCGGGAGGGCAGGCGGGAGCTCCCCAGCGGCGGGGGGTGGGCGTAGGCGTGGGCGAAGTGTCTGGGTCCGCGACACGCCAGCCTGTCTCGTGTTGGTGGTGAGGGGATAGGGGGGGGAGAGGGGAGAGATGTGGGGGGGATGGGGAGGGAGTTACAGTAGCAGTGCAAGAGACAGATTGAGGATGGTGACGCACGGTCGTGTAAACTGGTCCTTTCTGCCCGAACACAGCCCGCTGGCCGCCCTTAACTTACATTTCTCTCTCTCTCTCTCGCTCACTCTCTCTCATCCTGTCGGGTGTCTCTTGCGGGAGCGGACTCCTCTCGTCCCTTCAGGCTCTTCTCCCTCTCTCACTCTCGGGATCGGACTCCACTCTCTCTCTCTTTTCTCTCCATCTCTCTCCACTCTCTCGTCCGGCAACTTTCTCCTCTCTCTTTCGGATCTCCTCATCCTCGGGGGGGGATCTCTCGGTGCTCTCGTCGTCTCTCGGATCTATAAGTCTCTCTCTCTCCTCTCTTCTCTCCGGTCGGTGGTGAGGTCGCTCTTCGTCTCTCTCTTTCTTTTCTGGTTCTTTCTTGATCTCTCTTTCTCCACTCTCCTTTCTTTCCGTTCCTCTCTTCTTCTCTCTCTATTTTCTCTCTCACTCCTCTTCCTTCTCCTCTATCCTATCTATCTATCTATCTATCTCTCCCTCTCTCTCTCCCGGGGTCGTCTCTCTGCCCACGGGGGGAGGGCGGTCGTCTCTGGTCGGGGTATAGAGACAGGGGCGCGATCATCGTAGGCTATCTCTCGGTCGGGGCTCTCTCTAATCTCTACGGGCTCTCTTCGTAGCTCTATCTATCTTTAGCTCTTTTACGCACCGAGATCCTACTCGATCTTTTCGCTCGCTTCGTCTCTATCTCTTTTCCTCTTCTCTTGTTTCGCCTCTATCTCTCTCTCGCACTCTCCCTCTCTCTCTCCCGCTCCTCGCTCTCCCTCTCTCTCGCTCTCGGCATCTCTCTCTCTCTCTCTCTCGCTCTCTCTCTCTCTTCTCTTAGGCTTTTCGCCCCTCTTTCAGTTCTCTCGTCTCTCTCTCTCTTTTCTGGCTCTCTCTCTCTCGCTCTCCTCTTCGTCTCTCTCTCTGCCGCTGGCGGGCTCTCTCTCACTCGCGTCTCTAGCTCTCGATCTCTCTCCTCTTATTCACTCTTCACAATTCTTCCTCACTCCTCTATCTCTCTCTCTCTCTCTCTCTTCTCTGAAATCTTATCTCTCTCTCTCTTTTTTTTTTTTCCTCCTCTCTCTCTCTCTCCCTCATCTCTCTCTCTCCATCGTCTCTCTCTTCTCCGGTCTCTCTCTTGCTCATCTCATGTCTCTCTCGCCTTCTCTTCTCTCTCTCTTTCTCTCCGCTCTGGGGGTCTCACACATATCACTCCCTCCCCAGACTTCCCCTTAGCATTTCCTCTCCTCCCTCTCTCTCCATTTTCGTTCCTTTCACCGCTCTTCATAGGCCTACTTCTAGCTGCTAAGCTCCTCCCCCACGTCCACCCTTCCGTAGCACGGCTAATACTCCACTCCCATCGACTCCCCTCCGTTATCTCTCCAATTCTGCCCCCCCTACCGTCCCCCTCCTCCCCCTCCCGAACCTAGTTCCCCTGCGCGACTTTCTCAGGGACCTACTATTCCTCACTTAGGCAGGGATAGGGGCGAAGTGGGCGTGCAGAATGTGTTCATGTATCTGCCAGATGCACCAGCCGCCACCTGTCTGCAGCTGCTATCATCTCCATCCGCGCGACTGGGGATCAGAGAGAGGGAGAGCTGGTGGGGGGGAGGAAATATGGACAAACGCAGAGGAGAAGAAGCGTGGTAAAGGAGGGTAGAAAGGGGAGAAAAAGAGCGAATAAGAGGCAGAGAAGGGGAGGAGGGAAAAAAATAGAGAGGGGAAGTGGGTACAGGCGAAGAATCTAAATAAAAACGTTGAGGGACGGTAGGTTAACGGGGGGAGGTCTGGAGAAGAGATACCGCGAAATAGAGATACAGATACACATGAGTAAGAGTGCAGAAAAGGATTGGTATTAAGGGAAGGCCAGATGAATGGATGAGAAGTTGCTACGCACGACTTAGATTTCAATTTTGTTTGGTGTATGGAATATTAGTATGTATGTATGTAGTATTTATGTATTAATGTAGATATGTGCATGAAATATATAATAATATATATAGCTAGTCGATTGACAAGTGAGATGGACTACCTCAGCAAGGTGTGGTAACGGAGAAGAGAAGGTTAAGGAGAGGAGGGGAGAGGAGGGGAGAAAAGGAATGTCGGGGAAAACAGACACTGTAAGAAGAGGGAGGGGAGCTCGATGGGAAGGAGGAGGTGAACAAGTCAAAGTGTGGGGAGAAAACGAAAATGGCGCACAATATAGGAGGTAAGGAGAGGAGAGAGGAGGGAATGGGTAAAGGTCGATCGGATAAAGGTGGAAGAGTCATTTGAGGGAATGGGACAGGGGGGGTAGTATACGCAGAAGGGGGTGGGGGTAAGGGTGCTGGAAATGTGGCAGAGAAAAGGGAGGAGTCCGGGTGTAAGGGAGTAGGTTGGGTTGGGTTAGGGTAGGGAGGGGTAGATGGGACTTAAAAGATTCCGAATTCGGCGGACACCTGGCGCGCAGGTGGCAGGTGTCCCCCCCATCCCCCGCTCCCCCCCTCACAACGCCTTCTGTCGTCGTGCTTGGGCCGCGAAAAAGATGGTTTATTACCCCTTTTAATTTATTATTATTAAATGCTGCTGCTGTTCTGTCGTGCCATTATTATAATTATTATATATTATTTATTATTCTTAATATTATTATTATTATTATTAATTAAGTATTACTATAGACTTGTTTTCGTGTTGTTTTGTTAGATTATTGATGAAGATGTATCACATCCATATCATTATCATTATCACAATTATGCACGCCATGTTTTCCATTATTACTATTATTATTGTTATATATATTGTTATATTATATTCATTTTGATTATTTCATAATTATTTGTTCGCAGTATTAGTAGTAGAACTGTTCCTTATTTTTTTTCCTTATAGTTCCTAATCAAATTATCATTGCCATTGTCAAAAATTAGAAAAAAAAAAACAACATATAGTCGTATATTTTCTCTATCGTCATAGCAAGGTGAGTGTGCAAGTTGCTGGACGATCACGGTCCCTAGGTTATTTCGGGTCTGGTAATCCGAGAGGATCGAGAGAAGTTGGCGCAGCAACCACGGCGGGTTCAGTTTCGAGGTTGGTCGGTGTCTATCTAATCTGTCTATCAGGACTGTTGGTTATAGTGTGGGGGGGGGGGGATGCGATTTACTTTTTTTCTGTTTCAGTTTTTTAAGTTTATGTTTATTTGAGTATTTTATTTTCTCCTTTTTTTTTTAGAAGAGAGAGAGAGAGAGAGAGGCAGAGAGAGAAGAGAGAGATAGAGAAGGAGAAGAGAGAGACAGAGGACAGAGACGAGAAGAGAGAGGAGAAGAGAGAGAGAGAGAGAGAGTGAGTGAAGAGAGTGAGTGTTAATCTTAGAAGACAGGCTAATGGATGCTACGTTAAGCCGTTTCCATATCATTTTGTATCAGAGCACGTGTAGCACCCCTTTATAGTACCATACAGTTATTGGGCGCTACAAAAGGAATAAGTTCCTCGAAGCGCCTCTCTTTCCAAAAGGGTAAGATTAAACGAGACACTTGACGACTGATGTCCTCCCGCCCCTGGGGTCATCGCCCCCATCGCCCTTTTTCCTTTCTGTCTGTTATTGCGAAGCTGTGCCTTGGCGGTCTGTTTAAAGAGTTACACGCAGAGCAGGGAACGAGAGCCGGGCGTGAATGCTATGACGTGCAAGCGCTGTTGTATTTCTGTGAGGATTTGCTTTCTTCAGGCTGTGTCGGGGGGGGCCCTCTCTCCTCTCTGCTCTGTTTGTTTTTTTTTGGATTTTCTCTATCTATCTATCCCTAATCTATCTATCTATCATCTATCTATCTTTCTTACTGCTCTCTCCTCACTCTCCCTCCTTCTCACTCCTCTCTCTCCCTTCCTCCCCTCTTTCACTCTCTCCCTCTCTCTCCTCTCCCGCTCTTTCCCACTTCTCTCTTTCCCTCTTTCACTCCTCTCTCTTCATCCCATCACTTCACCTCTCTCTCTCCTCTTTACTCTCACTCCTCGTCCCCTCTTACACATCTCTCCTCTCTCCCTCTTTCACTCTCTCACATCACTCCCTCTTATATCACTCTTTCACACCATCACTCTCTCTCTAGTCCACCTCTCTTTCTTCTCTCACTCTTTCACTCTCTCTCTCTTACAACTCTCTCTCCTCCCTCCCTTTCAACCTCTCCCTCTCCTCTTTCACACTCTCTCTCCCCTCTTTCACTCTCTCTCTCCCTCTTTCACTCATCTCGCCTCCCTCTTTCACTCTCTCTCTCCCTCTTTCACACTCTCTCTCTCCTCCCCTCTTTCCTCTCTCTCTCCCTCTTTTCCACTCTCTCTCCTACCTCCTTTCACTCTCTCTCTTCCCTCTTTCCACTCTCTCATCCTCCCTCATTTCCACTTCCTCCTCTTCTCCCCCCCTCTTACACTCTCTCTCTCCCTCTTTCACTCTCTCTCCCAGATGTTTCACTCTCCCCTCTTTCACTCTCTCTCCCTCTTTCACTCTCCTCCCCACACCCCCACCACGCGCCATCCCTATTTTCAATCTCTTCCTTCTTACTCACTCCCTCTCCACCCTCTTTCAGTCCCTTCCCTTTCCTCGCAAACTGAGCCATCTGTACCCCCATAAGTTATTTGACATTAACATACCTAGAACGCACACACAACGCCTGGCCATCATGTCTCCTTACGTGAACAGCAAGTAACAGTCAATGGACCGGTATTCCCGCACGAGGATAAACACACCTGGCCGACTTTTTCTTTCCTTTTTTCCTCTTTTTTCATTTTAATTGATCACATTTTTATCTATTATTAATGTAACCACGCCGCCGCATCTGTCGCACCCTGCGCTCCCAACCACCTGCTGGCACCACCGTCGGCGTTAATGGTATTGCAGAGACGGGGGGCGGGGGGCAGGGGGGGTGAGGCTCTGGCACGCCTTAGGAAGAGGCCAGGCGAATGGGAGGGAGGGAGAATCAACAAAATGGAAGGGAGAAGTAGGAGAACGGATTGAAGAGGAGGAAAGAGAGGGAATAGAGGAAGAGGGGGGAATAGAGGAGAGAAACTCAATAAGCGAGGGGAAACGAAGATAATAACGGATTGTGGAGAAGCAGCGAATGGGAATTAAAACAGGATAATGCCGATAAAGGTTTAGCGGAAAAGGCATACCAGAGACAGAAGGTGGCCTCTTTTGGGAAGCATGACTGCGAACCGCAGAGTGAGAAAACCAAGGATTTGCATAATGAGGTACAAAACACAACGGGAATCGGCAAAAAGAGGCCGCACGAGAGCGAGAGAGAGAGACAAGCAGCAGAGGAAGAGAGAGAGAGAGAGAACGAAGAGCGTAAGAGGAAAAAGAGTTACAGAGAGCGACGAGATAATGAAAGACTACTCATGGCTAGAAATTACATCTATTCTTCCCATATTCTTTCTTGGCCGGAATAGGTAGACTGACTCATTAGAATTGACAAAATGAAATTCGATACAGCTACTGATTTACAGAAAAAAGAAGAAAATATTGAAAAGGTCAATATCCTCTGCTCTCCACCAACGAAACCCCATCTTCCAGGCTTATTATTCAAAACCGAACCCTAACCAATATCTAAACCCTTTCAGAACCAACCCTCCGAATAAAAAAAAAACTACCTAATTATAAATATACACACACACAGACACACACAAAAGCTCCATCCTTTCTCCAAGCAGAAGCACAAGCAAGACAAATCTGTGCGCGCAGGATCTCTCCCCTCCCTCCCCTCTCCCCTCCCCCCCAACCCCCGTCTGCTCTCCTGCGTCGTCGGCCTCAACACGAATTCCTACTTGAGACAAATCCCAGATCATTGCCGAGAAGACCCGCGGGGGATGTCACGCAGGTACCAGCATCCAGCTCACTGGCTCATCTAGCTCATGAAATTCTTTTCGTTATCTCTCTCTCTCTCTCTCTCTCTCTCTCTCTCTCTCTCTCTCTCTCTCTCTCTCTCTCTCTCTCTCTCTCTCTCTCTCTCTCTCTCCTCTTTTACGATTCCCGTTTTGTTATGTACATCATTATCAAATCCTTGGTTTTCTCACTACGTTCGCAGTCATCTTCCAAAAGAGGCACCTTCTGGTCGTCTGGTATCCTTTTCCGCTAAACCTTTATCGGCATTATCATATAATTCCCATCGCTGCTCTCCACATCCGTTATTATCTTCCTTCTCTCCGCTATTAGTCTCCTCTCCTCTATTCCCCCTCTTCCTCTCTTCCCTCTCTTCCTCCTCTTCCAATCCCGTCCTACCTACCTCCTTCCTTTTGTTGCTTCTCCCTCCCTCCCATTCGCATTCCTCATCCTAAGGCGTGCCAGAGCCTCACCCCCCCCTCCCCCCGCCCCCCATCTCTCCCCATACCATTAACGCGACGGTGGGCCCTGCAGGTGTGAGCGCAGGTGCGACAGATGCGCGTGGTTACATAAAAAAAAAAAAAGTATCAATTAAAAGAAAAAAAGGAAAAGGAAAAAAAAACGGCAGGTGTTTATCCTCGTGCGGGTATACCGGTGCCATTGACTGTACTCTGTTCACGTAACGGAACATGATGGCCCAGGCGTTGTGTGTGGATCTAGGTATGTTAATGTCAAATAACTTATGCGGGTACAGATGGCTCAGTTTGCGAGGAACAGGGAAGGGACTGAAAGAGGGAGAGAGAGTGAAAGAGGAAGAGATTGAAATAGGGAGAGAGAGAGTGAAAGAGGGAGAGAGAGTGAAAGAGGGAGTGTGTGAAAGAGGGAGAGAGAGAGTGAAAGAGGGAGAGAGAGAGTGAAAGAGGGAGAGAGAGAGTGAAAGAGGGAGAGAGAGAGTGAAAGAGGGAGAGAGAGAGTGAAAGAGGGAGAGAGAGAGAGTGAAAGAGGGAGAGAGAGAGTGAAAGAGGGAGAGAGAGAGTGAAAGAGGGAGAGAGAGAGTGAAAGAGGGAGAGAGAGAGTGAAAGAGGGAGAGAGAGAGTGAAAGTTTAAAAGTTTAAAAAGTTTAGTTTTGATTCCATTTGTAACAATGGATATTCTTGGTGTGACATAGTGTCTGTTTCATTTTTGCTTCTAAACTATCCCCTGTGTGCAAGGAATGGCCGGGGTTACCATCCACTGGGCGCGAGGGGATTCGAACGCAGGTCAGCAAGATTGCTAGACGAGAACGCTACCGCTGCACCACACAGAGAGAGAGTGAAAGAGGGAGAGAGAGAGTGAAAGAGGGAGAGAGAGAGTGAAAGAGGGAGAGAGAGAGAGTTAAAGAGGGAGAGAGAGAGAGTGAAAGAGTGAAAGAGGGAGAGAGTGAAAGAGTGAAAGAGGGAGAGAGTGAAAGAGGGGAGAGGAGAGGAGAGGAGTGAAAGAGGGAGAGAGAGAGAGTGAAAGAGGGAGAGAGAGAGAGTGAAAGAGGGAGAGAGAGAGAGTGAAAGAGGGAAAGAGAGAGTGAAAGAGGGAGAGAGAGAGAGAGAGAGTGAAAGAGGGAGAGAGAGAGAGAGAGAGTGAAAGAGGGAGAGTGAGAAAGAGAGTAAAGATAGATAGATAGATAGATAGATAGATAGATAGATAGATAGAGAAAATCCAACAAACAGAGACAGAGAGAGAGAGAGAAAGCAAGAAAGCAAACCTCACAAGAAAAACAACAGCGCTTGCACGTACATAGCATTCCGCCCGCTCGTTCCCCTCTCTCGTTAACTCCTAAACACACCGCCATGCACACTTCCAATAACCGAACCAGAAAGGAAAGAAGGGCGATGGTGCAGGGGCGGGAGGACACAGTCGTCAAGTGTCTCGTATCATCCTTCCCTTTTGGAAAGAGAGGCGCTTCGAGGAAATATTCCTTTGTAGCGCCCAATAACTGTATGGTACTATAAAGGGGGTGTACACGTGCTCTGATACAAAATGATATGGAAACGGCTTAACTAGCATCCTTAGCCTGTCCTTCGAAGATACACACTCACTCACTCACTCACTCTCTCTCTCTCTCTCTCTCTCTCTCTCTCTCTCTCTCTCTCTCTCTCTCTCTCTCTCTCTCTCTCTCTCTCTCTCTCTCTCTCTCTCTCTCTCTCTCTTAAAAAAAAAGGAAAATAAAACAAATAAACAAAAATAAAAACTGAACAGAAAAAAATAAATAGCATCCCCCCCCCCCCACACATAAACCAACAGACTGATAGACAGATAGATAGACACCACCAACGAAACGACCCCCGCGTGGTTGCTGCACCAACTTCTCTCGATCCTCTCGACTTACCAGACACGAAAACCTAGGGACCGTGATCGTCAGCAACATGACACTCACCTGCAAAGAGATAGAGAAAAACGTTAATGTTGTTTTTTTTTCTTCTAATTAATGACAATGGCAATGATATGAATAGGAACAATAAGGAAAAAAATAAGGAACAGTTATACTACTAATACTGCGACAAATAATTATGAATAATCAATAATGAATATAATAACAATAAATATAACAATAATAATAGTAATAATGAAAACAAGGGTGATAATTGTGATAATGATAATGATATGGATGATGATAACATCATCAACAATAATCTAACAAACAAACGAAAACAAGTATATAGTAATAATAATAATAATAATAATAATAATAATAATAATAATAATAATAATAATAATAATAATGGCACCGACAAGAACAGCAGCAGCATTAATAATAATAAAAGGTAAACCCATCTTATTCGCGGCCACACGAGACAGAAGGCTGGAGGGGGGAGGGGGGAGGGGGGGACACCTGCCCACCTGCGCGCCAGCTGTCCCGCATCCTGAATCTTTTAAGTCCCATCTACCCCCTCCCTACCCTACCCCAACCCACCTACTCCCCTTCCCCCCGGACTCCTCCCTTTTCTACCACATTTCCAGCACCCCTTACCCCCACCCCCCTTCTCTTAATACTACCCCCCCTTTCCCATTCCCTCAATACTTTGCCCCCTTTATCCGATACTTTACCCATTCCCTCCTCTCTCCTCTCCTTCCCTCCTATACTTCGCCTCGTTTTCTCCCACACTTTACTTGTTCACTCCTCTCCCATCAGCTCCCCTCCCCTTTCTACAGTGTCTGTATTCCCCGACATTCCTTTCTCCCCTCTCTCCCCTCTCTCCTCTCCCCCTTCTCTTCTCCGTTACCACACCCTGCTGAGGCAGACCATCTCCACTTGTCAATCGACTAGTATATATATTATATATATATGCACATATATACATACATACATAAATACATACATACATACATACATACATACTTCCATACACAAACAAAATAAAATCTAATTCGTGTTAGCAATTCATATCCATTCATCTGCCTTCCCCCTCTAAACCAATCCATATCAGCCTCATTACATGTGTATCTGTATCTATTTCGGTATCTCTTCTCCAACCTCCCCCCTTTAACCCCTACCTCCCTCTTTTATTAAGCTTTCCTCCCCTCCCCCTTTTTTCCCTCCCCCTCTCTCCATCCTTTTCCCTTTCTCCCTCCCTCCTTCCTTCCCTCTCTCTCCCATTCCCCCCCCCCCACTCCCCCTCCATCCCCAGTCGCGCGTGTGGAGATGAAGCTGCAGACAGGTGGCGGCAGGTGATGGGCAGACCTGACACATCTGCCGCCCACTCGCCCCCTGCTAAGTGAGGGAGGCCCGGAAGAGGAGGGGAGAGGTAGGGAGGGGGAGGAGGGGGAGGTAAGGGGGGGAGAATGGAGAGATAAGGAGGGGAGGAGGGAGAGGTAAGGAAGGGAGGAGGGGGAGGAGTAAGAGGCAAAGAGAGGTAAGGAAGAAAATGGAGAGAGGAGGGAGGAGAGAAATGTAAGGGGAAGCTGGGGAGGGAGTGATATGTGTGAGAGAGAGGATAAGAGAGAGAGAGAGAGAGAGAGAGAGAGAGAGAGAGAGAGAGAGAGAGAGAGAGAGAGAGAGAGAGAGAGAGAGGAAAAGAGAGAGAGAGATAGATAGAGAGAGAGAGAGAGAGAGAGATAGAGGAGAGAGGAAGAGAGGAAGAGAGAGAGAGAGAGAGAGAGAGAGAGAGAGAGAGAGAGAGAGAGAGAGAGAGAGAGAGAGAGAGAGAGAGAGAGAGGAAAAGAGAGAGAGAGAGAGAGAAAGAGAGAAAGAAAGAGAGAGAGAGAGAGAGAGAGAGAGAGAGAGAGAGAGAGAGAGAGAGAGAGAGAGGGAGAGAGAGAGAGGGAGAGAGAGAGGGAGAGAGAGAGAGAGAGAGAGAGAGGAAAGAGAGAGAGGAAAAGAGAGAGAGAGAGAGAGAGGAAAAGAGAGAGAGAGAGAGAGGGGAAAAGAGAGAAAGAGAGAGAGAGAGAGAGAGAGAGAGAGAGAGAGAGAGAGAGAGAGAGAGAGAGAGAGAGAGAGAGAGAGAGAGAGAGAGAGAGATAGATAGATAGATAGATAGAGAGAGAGAGAGAGAGAGAGAGAAGAGAGAGAAGAGAGAAAGAAAGAGAGAGAGAAAGAGAGAAAGAAAGAAGAGAGAGAGAGAGAGAGAGAGAGAGAGAGAGAGAGAGAGAGAGAGAGAGAGAGAGAGAGAGAGAGAGAGAGAGAGAGAAGAGAGAGAAAGAGAGAGAAAGAGAGAGAGAGAGAGAGAAAGAGAGAGAGAGAGAGAGAGAGAGAGAGAGAGAGAGAGAGAGAGAAAGAGAGAGAGAGAGAGAGAGAGAGAGAGAGAGAGAGAGAGAGAGAGAGAGAATGTAAGTTAAGGGGGAGGGGGGTTGGGGCAGAAAGGACGTTTACGACCGGGGTCATCAACCTGTTCTTGCTGCTACTTAACTCCCTCCCTCCCCCCAATTTCCCTCTCCCCCCCTATCCCCTCACCCACCGAGACAGCTGGCGTCGTGGGACCAGCCTTCGCCCACGCCCACGCCCACGCCGCTGCGGGAGTACGCTACGGCGGAGAGTAGTAATTGAGAATGACACATCACAGGTAACACCCCCCCCCCCCCACACACACACAAACTGCGGGCGATGTCAACGTCCGGGGAGAGGGGGAAGGGTAGGGAGGGGGGAAGGGGATAGAGGGAGGGGAGGAGATAAGGAAAGTAGGGGATAGGAGGAAGGGAGGGGAGGGAGGGGGGGTTGATAAGGAGAGGAGGTAGGGAGGGGAGGGAGGGGGGTTGATAAGGAGAAGAGGAAGGGAGGGAGGGAGGTAGATAAGAAGGGGGAGCCAGGGAGGGAGGTAGATAAGAGGAGGGGGAGCCAGGGAGGGAAGTAGATAAGAGGGAGGGAGAAAAAGAGAGGTAATAGTGCAAGTGGTAAACGAATTGGGAGAGGGAGGAGGAAACGAATAGATATGAGTGATGGAGAGAGATAGAGGGAGGGAAACAGAAATAGGAGAAGTTTAGTACACAGAGGGGGGGAAAAAAGAGAGAAGGAGAGCGATAAGTGACCCGATAAAAGAGAAAGGGGAGAGGATGTGAGTGGGTTAGGGGTCACAGAAGCCTGCGGTATCTCCATCTGCATCAACCCTTTTTCCCCTTAACCCTTAAAACCCTTAGTCTACTAATAACGTCATTTCCCTGATCCCTTTCCTTTATTCTACCCCCCCCACCCCCGTCCCCTCCTCGTCCCTCTCGCAGTAAGGACAAGGGTCGGCTATTTGGGTCATTAATCATTCATACTTTTTGCAAACTGAATGCCACCTCTCTCTCTCTCTCTCTCTCTCTCTCTCTCTCTCTCTCTCTCTCTCTCTCTCTCTCTCTCTCTCTCTCTCTCTCTCTCTCTCTCTCTCTCTCTCTCTCTCTCTCATCTGACTCTATGATTGACGATTTCCTACCGAAGCCTATCATGTCTACCTACGTGTATCCCTGCTTGCCTGCTTGCCCTGCGCTTGTGTTTGTATGCGCTTACTGTCTACCTGCTTTCCTATCTGTCTGTGTGTCTGCATGTGCCTGTGTGTGTTTGTATGTATCTGCAAGTGTCCGTGCGTTGTGTCTTTGCCTCTGTATGTTTCTATATGTATCTGCTTGCGTCTGTATGTGTCCATGTATATGCCTGCTTACCTCACAGCCTACCAGTCAACCGATCTAACTTCCTGACAACCCAGATACCCTATCTTCACCACAGCCTACCTTACAACGTGCCTGCCCTTTGCCAGCCTACCTAACAGCCCGTCTGGCAGCACGACAGCGTCTCTTTCTCCCCCTCTCTTCCTGCCTAATACATATCCTACAAAAAAGGAGGAGGAGGAGGAGGAGAGGAAGAAGAAGAAGAGGAAGACATCGTAGAAGAGAAAGACGAAGGAGGAGAAGGAGAAGGAGAAGTAGAAGGAGGAGGAGGAGATGAAAAGAAGAAAAGGAAGACACAAAGGAGAAAATAAACGGGTTTTTATCAGACTTTCCGTTAGGCTGACTTGTGAACAGGGATTTTGTGAATGGATGACTAAACGCTAAAATGGATATAAAGCAATACGAAAAAAGTACCAGTACAAAAATGAAATGAAAGAAAATGAAATATAAAGCCTGAAATAACTGCATTAAAAAAACTAGAAACAAATACGAATGAAATGGGAAATTAAACAACACGAATTAAAATGGACGAAAAACGAAAAAGAAAAAAACAAAAAAATGAAATGGAAAAAAAAAACTGATTTCCCCTTAAAAAAATATCTGAAAACAAGCAAAACTCACCAATGGAAAGACAATAAACAATAATAAAAAAAAAATTAATAAAAAATGGAAAAAAATACACACTGCGTTATATGTCTACGCCCGTGACTTACGATACCCCCCCCCCCCCCCCATAACAAAATGACTCGTTAAACACCAAACTATTCCCTCTCCCTCTCTCCCTCTCTCCCCCTCCCCTCCCTCCCTCTCTCTCTCTCTCTCTGTCTCCCCCCTCCCTCTCCCTCTCCCTCTATCTTTCTCTTTCTCTTTCTCTCTGTTTCTGTTTCTGTTTCCCTCTCTCTCTCTCTCTCTCTCTCTCTCTCTCTCTCTCTCTCTCTCTCTCTCTCTCTCTCTCTCTCTCTCTCTCTCTCTCTCTCT
>NC_061831.1:6231525-6261525 GCF_019202785.1 Penaeus chinensis
GAGAGAGAGAGGGAGAGGGAATCAATACCCTTTATAAATTGGTAATCCGATTAGCCAATTAACTAATGCTGCCCGGAAGACCAGCAATAAAGAGGAACAGAGCATAGAAAGAAATAAGAACACAAAACTAAAACAAAGTACAGAAGAAGAACATCCACACCTTAAAACAAAAACTCAATAAACAAAATAACTAAATCATCATAACCAAAAGGGAAAAAAAAAAGAGTTGATAAAAGTAACGATCATCATAAAAAAGAAAAGAGATGACCAGACGCTTAATTAAAATCCCGACAGGCACCGGAAGGGAAACTACTAATCACGGATTCCGGTTCACGCTCGATCCCCCTGTAGTTAACACCCAGTGTAAACACGGCCGATGCCCATCTGGGTATGGGGGTTGGTGGGAGGGAATGGGGGGGGGGGGGCACAAGACAACGGGTGGGCACGGCGGGGGGTGGGGTTGGGGGGGTTGGGATAAAAGCTGGATGGGTGGGGAAGGGAGGAATGGAGTCGGGGTCAGGGTACTAGGGTACAGAAAGTAACGGGGGAGGGTAGAGGGTAGAGGACATATGGTAGAGGGTACGGGGAGGGTACGGGGTGGGTACGATACATTCACTTTCTCCACAGCGTGTGTCTGTCTGGCGGAATATAAGGGGGAGAAGAGGGGCAGGGGAGGAAGGTGGGCGAAAGAGGGGAAGAATGGGAGGTCGGAGGAGGGGGAGGAATGGGGAGGAGACACGCTTTAGGGAGATTTTAATGGGCTGACGTCCCGGGGCGCTGTGGGCGAGGGCGGCACAATGAAGCGAGTGGACAGGCGTGGAGATCGAGAGTGGCGATAAGAGGTTCTTAAAACGTTCGAGAGAGAAAGAGGGAAAGCGAGTGGGACAGATACACGCGGACAAAAGACACAAAGAGGAAGAGGCATACGACAAAAAACACAAAGCGAACGCAGAAACGAAGACGGCAATAGAATAAAAGAATATACACAGACACACACAGACACACAGACACACAGACACAGACACATACAGACACATACACACACACACACACACACACACACATTCAAAAAGAACCAAATCAAAACAAAAACATACAGACGACCGCACAACCAACAAACAAGAAATCAAACACATCGGAAAACAAGAAAAATGGGGAAACTGCGAAGGCGAAAACGGACAAGGAGAACAACCACATGGAGAGGAGCAGGAGAGCGAGGTGAGGCGGCCGGGCAAGTAAACATTAGGCCATGTGGGGACTGAGCCACTTTACCTGTGCCAGACCACCTCGGGAGGGAAGGAAGGGAGGGAGGGAGGGAGGGAGGGAGAGAGGGAAGGAAGAGAGGGAGAGAGGAAAGGGAGGGAGGGAAACAGGGAGAGTGAGAGGGGGAGCAAGAAAAGGGGGAAGCAGGGAGAGTGAGAGAGGGAGCAGGAAAGGGGGAAAACAGAGAGAAAGGGAGAGAAAGACATATGGTTGGAAGCAAAGGGGAGGGAAAGAGGAATAAAGAGAGAGAAAAGGGGAGAAGGACTTGGGAGGAAAGAGGGAGAAAGGAGGGAAGAATGGAAGGACGACTGTGCACGGGGAAGTAAGCCACGCCTTACATACCCTCGCAACCTCGAAAGTCATTCAGATATGCAAACAACCTTTTAAACTTTCATTTTTCGCAAAAAAGTGACACTCGTGGGCGTCACACCTACACGCATATTTATGAACAATATAAACAAAAATAAATACATAGAACAAGCATAACCAAACAAATCCAAAAATAGTAATCTACTCGACAACGATCTGCTGACGAAAGTGGAGAGAGAGAGAGAGAGAGAGAGAGAGAGAGAGAGAGAGAGAGAGAGAGAGAGAGAGAGAGAGAGAGAGAGAGAGAGAGAGAGAGAGAGAGAGAGATGAAAAATAAATAGAGATAGAGACAGATCGACAGAGAGAGAGAGAGAGAGAGAGAGAGAGAGAGAGAGAGAGAGAGAGAGAGAGAGAGAGAGAGAGAGAGAGAGAGAGAGAGAGAGAGAGATGAAAAATAAATAGAGATAGAGACAGATCGACAGAGAGAGAGAGAGAGAGAGAGAGAGAGAAGAGAGAGAGAGAGAGAGAGAGAGAAAAGAGAGAGACAGATAGATAGATAGATAGAGAGAGAGATGGAGAGGATAAAAGGACATCAAAAGCCCGAACATCCTGCTAATGAGCTTAACGCCGGTGAGGTCAACAAAAAGTTCAGCGCACAATCCCGCGCGCGAGAACACAACGCACGCAAAAACAAGCGAGTTCGTCCCTAACAAATAACAAGGGCTTAGCGTTGGACTGGGTGGCGTGGGTGATCCATTCCCGATCCCGATCCGATTCCCATTCCTGAACGGATTGTCCTTGCATTTCCTTCCCTTCCTACATTCCGCCCCCTTTCCCTCTCCTTTACATTCTCTCTCTCTCTCTCTGTCTCTCTGTCTGTCTCTCTCTCTCTCTTTTCCTTTACCCTCTAGTTCATTTCCCTTCCGTTCACCTTTCCCTTACCCTCTACTTCTCCCCCTCCCCACCTCTTCCCCTACAATCTATCTCTCTCCACTTTGACCCTACCCATCCCCCCCCCATCCCTGCCAATCCTATTCCCATTTGTTTACCTTCTCTTTTAACATTCACCCTCTCACCCTCACTCTCGGCCTCCCTGGTAAGTGTGAAGTGTGTCCCCGAGCGCAGTGTGGAGAGCAGGCGGGCAAATAAAGGCTCCTAGCAGGTAATGTAGGCCGGGGGAGGGGAAGGAGGTAGGGAGGGAGGTACGGAGGTAGGATGGTAGGTAGGTAGGTAGGTAGGTAGGTAGGTAGGTAGGTAGGTAGGTAGGTAGGTAGGTAGGTAGGTAGGTAGGTAGGTAGGGTAGGTCGGGAGGAAGAGATATAGGTAGGGATGGCCCACCGAATGGTAGGTAAGTAACTGCAGGCTGTGAGGTAAGCAGGGAGACAGGATAGACTGATGCAAGTAGGTAGGTAGGCACGTAAATAAGTAGGTAGACTGGGTGGGTGGGATGGATAGGTAGGTAGACAAATAGACACTAGCATGATAGGCAAAGGATGAAAAATGTACGCAGACAAGTCTAAAAGACAGCTAGGACTGGCAGGCAAGTTACGACAGAATTACGACAAACAAGGCAAACCCGAGAGGAAAATGCAGACAGGAATAACAAGTCGTAGAAAGGGAACAAAAGGAAGAGAAACCAAACCAAACAACACGGGGAGTTGCAGGCCAGGAGGAGAAGGGATAAAAGAGGAAAGGAGGATAAAAGAGGAAAGGAGGACAAACAATGTAGAGGCAAAACGGGAAGAGAAGGAAAGTGATAAGGCGAGACGAGGCGAGGCAAGTCGATTCAAGGAAAGGGCACAGGGAAAGGCGAGGCAAAGCGAGGCAAGGCAGGCAGGCAGGCAGGCTCTCCAAAACCGGCTTTACACCTGATACCCAAGTCCAACACAGCAGGACGACATCGCGGGGACCTCGATGATTACATAACACAGCCAGCGAGCCAACCACCAGCCACACCTACGTGGCTTTTGTTCACTTCATTTTCTCTACGTTTTTTCCCTCTCTTTTGAAGTCAGAGAGGGTAATAAGAAAGCCGGAGGGAACACTGGATTGTGTAGGTACTCTCTAGGTTGTGTGACAAACAGAGGAAAGGAAGAGCGAAAGAAAGAATGAGTGAAAGAGGAAAGGTGGGAAGGGGGGAGGGAGGCAGGAAGAGGGAGTAAGAGAGTGAGTGAATATGTGTGTGTGTGTGTGTGTGTGTGAGAAAGAGAGAGAGAGAGAGAGAGAGAGAGAGAGAGAGAGAGAGAGAGAGAGAGTGAGAGAGTGAGAGAGGGAGAGAGGGAGAGAGGGAGAGAGGGAGAGAGGGAGAGAGGGAGAGAGAGAGAGAGAGAGAGAGAGAGAGAGAGAGAGAGAGAGAGAGAGAGAGAGAGAGAGAGAGAGAGAGAGAGAGAGGAGAGAGGAGAGAGAGAGAGAGAGAGAGAGAGAGAGAGAGAAAGAGAGAGAAAGAGAGCGAGAGAGAGCGAGAGAGAGCGAGAGAGACGAAAAGAGACGAAAGAGAACAGGGAACAGACAGACAGATACACAGACAGATATTCCCCGACCGCACCCGCATACAAAATCCTATCCCGAATTCCTTCCCTGAAACAGATTTCATTACGTCACTCATCACACCAGATAACGTTCTTCATGACACAAAGTACAGAAATTATAAAAAAAGAAGATAAGATTAAAAACAAAGGCCATCTGACGTCACACTGCCATTACATCAGGAAATTAAACAACAGAATATAACACAGGAGATACACCTAAATAACGTTCACCTAAATTACACAAAACATCACACACCGCGACGATTGATCATTACCATTAACACACACGCACCAGCGACAGAGGACGAGAAGGCACAAACCTCCAGCTTGCAGGGATGGATCTTGCTGAAAGATCGCCTCAAAAGATAATCCCTCTCTCCCTTTAATTTCTCGATATTTTTCCAAATATTTATGTATTATTTGCCGTCGAGGCAATGCAGATACATCCAACATTCAGTGCCAACGCTTACAAGTATCACGACCAGAATCAGTGCCATGCAGCACAAACCCTTCACTAAATTCTACAACTCATCTTACACTGCCCATTTCCCTTAAATCCCACAACGCACACTGTCACAAATCAGTCGACGTCACCCTTCACAAAAAAAACGTAGCCACAATGCTAACACCATAACACCCCAGCACTTTCCACGGCATACGATACCCATATAGACATATGTGCACAAACAAAATTCGCGATCCACGACTACAATCATCCTACGAGTCACTATGCACACACCCACACACACACACACACGCACCAACAGCAGTGCCAGCTCACCCGCCGCACACCGATTCCAACGTCAACGTCAACGGTCTTTTCCCACAACGCCGTAACGTCATCGCTCTCTCCGTATTACGTCATCCGGAACCGTAACTCCATCGCTCGCATTCGCTGTATTTTTGGTACGAACGGCGAAGGCACGGCTCTTGTCGGAGCGAATTCCCTCGTGCGACTGACAGGAGGAGAGGAGAGGAGGGGAGGGCGAGGACGAGACCCTCCCTCGTGATAGCGAGGGTTGGCGAGGGAGGGAGAGGCACGAGGAGGGAGCGAGGGAGGGAGGGAGAGGGAGAGCGAGAGAGAATAGAAACGTTTTGGATATCCCTCAATGCCCTCATAATTAATAATAATAATAATAAAAAAAAATAATCGAAAAGGAAATTTCTCCATATTCCTTTCCATTTCCCTTTCACACGAAAAAACAAAACGATGGATACCTCCCCCCCTCCCCCCCCGTCCGCTAGCACACGCACGCATGAACACACACACACACAAAACAGATAAGTTATCAAGGTTATCGCCGGACGACAGAATACCAAGAAGAGGGGAAAAAAGAAGCAAAGAAATATAAAACGAGAAAAAACCCAAGGTTGTTACCGTTAGCAGGACACAAAGCTCACTCTCGCGCCGCGGCCCCACCGCTGATGAAACTCAACCCTACTTGCACCCTGCCACCCTATTCCCCAATTCCAACCCCTCCCCTCAACACCCTGCCAGAGCCCCTTCGACCTACACCACACGCAACACTATCTTCACCCTGCCACCCTGTCACAAACCCCACCCCCTCCCCTCCCCTACCCACCCCACCCTCCTTGCACCCTGCCACCCTTTCCCACCCCTCTCGACCCTCGCTGCACACCCTATCAAAGCCCTCCTCGCCACCCCACCCTTCCACCCTTTGGGAAAAAAAAAGCGTCCCTTTAATTCCCTACTTTCCACCCTCCTTTCCGCCTTTCTACTTTCCTTTCATTTATCTGTTACTTTCCCTTTCTACATCACTATCTACCCCTCAACTCCCCTCTCTGCTTCCCCTCCCGACAGCGCTTTCCCCACTCTTACTCTCCCTTCCCTGCTGAGCTTATCTTAATAGCATCTCCCCCCCTCCACCCCCCCTCTTGCAGCGCAACATGCAGCGATGCAGCCGCTCGCGAAGGCTAACTGCAACGGCAAATTCTACGAACGAAATTCCAGGCCGCAAAGGTAAAGAGAAAAAATGTAGGAAAGCCTACTAGATTGATACAAGTACATATGCATATACATATATATGTATGTGTATATGTGTATATGTGTGTGTATGTATGTATGTATGTATGTGTGTGTGTGTGTGTGTGTGTGTGTGTGTGTGTGTGTGTGTGTGTGTGTGTGTGTGTGTGTGTGTGTGTGTGTGTGTGTGTGCGCGTGCGTGCGTGTGTACAGAGAGAGGTGAGAAGAGGAAAGGAAAGGAGAGGAGAGGTGAGAAGAGGAGAGGTGAGAAGAGGAGATGTGAGAAGAGGAGAGGTGAGAAGAGGAGAGGTGAGAAGAGGAGAGGTGAGAAGAGGAGAAGTGAGAAGAGGAGAGGAGAGTAATGAGGAGAAGGAAGGAGAGACAAAAAGAAAAACAAAAACAAAAAACACTGAGCACGTAAATTGCGGACACGGACACACTGTATAAAAACAAAAACAGAAGCACGTACTGCCGACGCCACGTGACAGCAGTCGAATCGCTTACACGTGGCAATGGCAACATGTGACGGGAGACAAGAGGAGGGGTAAAGAAAAAAAAAGTGGATAAAGAAAGGGGAAGGAGGTACAGAGGAAGCAGTAAAGGAAGTAAAAAAAAGAAAAAAAGAAATAAAAAAGTGCAAAAAAGGTCTGCAAACAAACGACAAACAACAGAAGTCCAGGCTCCTCCTCGGCTCCTCTTTAATCTCCCTCGCCAATTAATCGTCGACTGATGATGAAGTCTGTCTTGTTAGCTTCATCTTCCATGTCCTGCCACACACATCAGGCCACTGGGAGGCTTATAGGTCAGCTTTCCGTCAAGTTAAATTAAGTATTAAGTGTGAAAATGGGATGCCGTTTATCATATCATAGTGTTACTAACTATTTATATTTGTTAATGTACGACTGACAAAAAAGTATGAAGATATTCAAGTATTAGCATAATAATAATCATATGAAATCTAAGACTTGTTAACTCACTGGATAGACAGACGGACAGACAGACCGAGAGATCGACCGAGATAAACTGACAGATAGATCTATTGCCTGATCTCTTTAGTCTCCCAGCTTCGCAAAAAAAAAAAAAAAAAAAAAAAAAAAACTTCGTTCACGCAATGCAGGAGCTGATTGGCTGAACAAAACAGATCAATCAATCAACACGACATGGAGTTTCGTTAAAACCTAGAGTGGAGGCTTCCTTACTCACCGCAGGCCTCCACGCGTATCCTGTCTCCCTAAGCCTCACTCACTCACTAAAGTCACATACAGGAATTCTCTCTCTCTCTCTCTCTCTCTCTCTCTCTCTCTCTCTCTCTCTCTCTCTCTCTCTCTCTCTCTCTCTCTCTCTCTCTCTCTCTCTCTCTCACATACATACAAGCTTTCTCTCTTCTCCCCCTATACATAATATTTAAACAGTTCCAGATAATTGGAAAACGAGCTGGAAGCTATATGTTTGTAGGGAAGGGGCGAGAGACAATATCCCAGTATCTACCTCGTCAAGGTCAGCAAATAGACCAACTAATTACTTTTACATTTTCCAATATGCGGTTTCGTTCTTCCTAATCAGAGCAAAAAAAAAAAAAAAAAAAAAAAAAAAGTTTAGCATAAGTTTGATAGACATACAGACAGTGATAAAGGCAAGCAGACATAAGTAGATAATGGCCTCGTGCCTGTGCAAACACCATTGTCGCAACACCGTCTGCTAAATCACACACACACCAAAAACAGACAAACACCACTTGGAGTTTTCGTTCCCGTACCCCTTTCCTCTACCCGAAGGCTCCTCACTATGCAGCCTCTCCGCCACATCCTACTCACTTCCTCTCCATCGGCAGATCATTACTTAATTCCCCTTCATTTATTTCTTCGTTTACCGAGCTTCTCTTATCCCTGCCTTCATTAATTTCCGTGCTTGCCTTCCAATTATCTTTCCCTTCATTTACTCCCATGTTTTCTTTTCCATTCTTATCCCAACCTTCATCAATTCCCCTCATTCCCCTTCATATTCTTATCCCTCCCTTCCTCTTATATACCTTCCTTTCCACAGCCCTCCATTCATCTGTTTCCTTACTTGCTTTCCCATTCTTACCCCTTCCTCCACCTATTCCCTTATTTGCCAATCCTACCTACCCCCATTTTCCCTTCCTTTCCTTATCCCTCCCTTCACCTATTTCCCTTCCTTTCCTTATCCCTCCCTGCAATTTCTCTTCCTTTCCTTATCCCTCCCCTTCACCCATTTCCCTTCCTTCCCTATCCTTACCCCTTCCCTTCACTTCCATCCCGCTTGTTTACACGTCCACCTCTCTATTACGTCTTCACCCACTTTTTATCCCTCCTCCGCCCCGAGTCACGCCGAGAAGCTCCGCTCTGACGTCACAGCGCACGTCAGGTGGGGGCGACGCACAATAAAAAGCCTCGGTCCTCAAAGCTTAACAATGGGAGGCTGCAAATCAGATATTCAATAGCAACAATCATTTTCACGTTTCGCAACACTGCACGGATATCAAGAAGGGGGGAGGGGGTGATTTGGGGGGAGAGGGGGGGTATGGGATGCGTAGTTGGGGGATTGAGAGAAGGGGGAGGAAAGGGGAGGGAGGGGGAGGGAGGGTAGGATGAGTGGTTGCAGGATGAGGGGGGTTGGGGGGTGGGGAGAGGGGAAAAGAGGGAGGGGTGAGTATGAGGGGGAGGGTGGGGAGAGGTAGCGAGAGGGAAAAGTAGTCATTTGAAGGGAAGGTGGAGAAAGGTAATGAGGAACAGAGAGAGAGAGAGAGAGAGAGAGAGAGAGAGAGAGAGAGAGAGAGAGAGAGAGAGAGATTGAGCGTAGTAATATTCGGAATGATTAGGTGGGGAATCGGAGGGTGGGGAGGAGAGGGAGAAGAGTATTTGGAAGGGGGGGGAGGGACAAAGGGGAAAGAGGGAGATCCGAGGGGAGAGACATGAGAGAGAGAGAATAGAGGGAGAGGGACAAGAGAGGGACGGTTGGTAAAGGAAAGGCCATTAAACACAACACATGGAGGGGTAGAGAGGAGCGAACTGGGAATAACCAAAGGATAGAAGGGTTGACGAGGAGGAAATGGGAAAAAAAGGGGGGATGGAGGGGAAAGAAAGAGAAGGAACAGGCGTGGAATGCAGTGAAGGTAAAACACGGACATGAAGAGCGTGCGAGATCTGTATCGTCCACTCACAAGTACGAGTATTAAGTTTCTGAAAACACAATAGAATGTAATACCCAAACTTGTACGCGATGGAATGGCTTATCCTATTGTGACCAACACCACCAATAACAATGACAACAATAAGGATTGTAATAACAATTTCAACAATAACCAATAACCAAAATTATACAAATGACAGAAGTAATAATAATAACAACAACAATAAATAATAATAATAATAATAATAATAATAATAATAATAACAACAACAACAATAATAATAAATAATAATAATACCAACAACAACAACAACAATAATAAATAATAATAATAACAACAAACACTGATGATGACGATAACAATGATATAGCATAACAACAAACTTAACGTCATTTTCAACCACAGAAACAAATACAAATACAATGGCCTGCGTCCTAACCGTAGTCCAAAAAAAGTACACAGCGCCCTTCGAGATGGATCACCTGCGTGGCCAACAATCCAAGTCTTGTGCAAATACAACAACGACCATTTCTCTCCCTCATCCACCCCCCCCCCCCTCCCTTCTCTCCCCTTTCGAATGTCTTATTTTTTCGCGTCTTTCGTTTATTCCTCTCTATCTCTCACACCCTTCCCTCTCACCTCCGGAGACCATCAACACCATAACCGGCGTGCGAGTGCTTGAGTGCTTGAGTGCGCGCGTAACGAAAAGCCAATTCGACACACGCCATCGCCTCGTCCGAATCCTCGCATCGCAACATCTAAAACAACGAAAGCCTTAAAAAAGAAAGAAAAAAAAAAAAGAGAAAAAAAACACAACCGGCAACCAAACCAGACCCCTGTGCTCCTCCTCCGACGCGAGACGAAGACGACTACTTTCTTCGCAAGGGCCTGGGGGAGGGAGTGGGGGATGCAGGGGAGAGAGAGAGAGAGAGAGAGAGAGAGAGAGAGAGAGAGAGAGAGAGAGAGAGATAGAGGGGGTGGGGTGGGGGAAGAGAGAGAGGAAGGGAGGGGGATGTGGCTTACGGTGAAGGAGGGGTGGGGGGTGGAGAGGGAGGAGAGGAGGGACCCCACCCCACCGCCACTAGTGAAAGTGAGAGTGAATGTTCCTCCGGGTGCTCGATTACCATTGTTTACTCTCCTGCGCCTTCTGACCTATGGAACCTTATCTCGCCCGGGCCGCGTCCTGCTGAATTACGGTGGGATGACAGCTGGATATGGAGGAGGGAGAGATAAATGAAGGAAGGAGAGAGAGAGAGAGAGAGAGAGAGAGAGAGAGAGAGAGAGAGAGAGAGAGAGAGAGAGAGAGAGAGAGAGAGAGAGAGAGAGAGAGAGAGAGAGAGAGAGAGAGAGAGGAAAAGAGAAGAGAGTCAAGAAAGAGAACAAGGAACAGAACGGAGATAACAAGAACAAGAGACAAGACTAGGATTGCACAAAACGGGCCATCAACACCCAGACAGTTAAACACAAACCACTCAACCATCCAACGATCCCCGAAACGAGCACAAGACACGACCGCACGCCAACACGATCTCCCCGAGGTAGCTGGGTCAGGCCGGCGAAGCCCATCACGATTGCCAATGATTACCGGGCTAGCTTTTTGAAACCGAGGCATTTCCCATTCCGCCGCCGCGTGCATTTCGCTCAACTCCGTTTCCGCTTGAATGGCTGGCAACAAGAAAACCATCGAATCATTTTACTTTCATTTTTATTACGAACTAGATGCGATCGAGGGGACTGAATGATCCTATAAGTTTTTCTAGACCGACTTGTATAGAAAATGTATGTTTGGGGCATGTGAGTGGTATAGAAAAAAAAATTGGGTTACGCAGTGGTATAGAATATAAAAACGTGTTGTGGTGGACGTAAATAACGATGGAGTGTTTTCTGAGGCGGTTGGTATCGAAATAAATCACTTTGGTATGGGGACTGGAATACCAAAAAAAAAAAAAAAGCCCTTGCAAAAACTAGTGTACGAGAGAAAAAGGGATACCTCACATACGCCAAAGAACTACCCAACGCGGCACTCTGGTGGGATCACATATCAAAACAACATTTTCGAAGCTGATATCGAAAAATGATCACTGTATCAAAGGGACTAGAATACCAACACGCGTTACAAAAAAAAGTGTAGTATAGAAGAGAACAAAAACTATATACACACACAAAAAAAAGGGGGCTTTGTGGTACCTTCAATCAAACAAAGGACATAGGTGTTTTGAAACTAGTAGAGAAAAATAATTACGGAGGCAGAAGTACTGGACTATCCAAGAGCACGAAAAAGTGAGGTGCAGCAGGGGGGGAAAAACAGTGGATACATCAAATACCAAAAGAGTGGTGATCGTAAGACAAGGCGAAGTCACGCTACCGACCTTGATACGGGCGAGAGGGGAGAGGGGGGAGGGAACTGGACAGAAGGGAGAGGGGGAGGAGGGGAGGGAGGGGACTAGATAGAGGAGAGAGAGGAGTGGAGAGAAGGTAGAGGGTAGTGGGGAAGAGGGAGGGACCTCGTCAAAAAAACTGAACATGCTGTTGCAAAGTCAATGCTGAAGGACAAAAGTCATGGTCGAGTCCACAAGAAAGGAGTCCTCCAAAGGGTACGAGTCCGCGCAGAATCGCCCAGCGAAGGAGGAGGCGAAGTTAAAGGTGCTGATAGGATTGGGGAAAAGGGGAAAAGGGAACAGGGGAAAAGAAATGGGGGAGACGTGATAAAAGAAAGATCAGGGGACTGAAGGAAATGAAGGTGGGGGAGAAAAAGGAGAGGGAAAGGGAGAGGGAGAGAGGGGAGAAAGAATGAGAGAGAGAGAGAGAGAGAGAGAGAGAGAGAGAGAGAGAGAGAGAGAGAGAGAGAGAGAGAGAGAGAGAGAGAGAGAGAGAGAGAAGGATAAGCCAGAGAAAGACAGAAAGAACGAGCAAAGAATGAAAAAGAGAAACAGAAAGACAGGAGAAGCAGGGGGGCAGGAGGAAGAGGAGGGGGGGGGGGGAGGGGCCGTCAGCTGGCACCCTCGTTCGTTTTCACTTTCCTTACAAGGTGTTCCGGCAAAGTGGGTTCGCTACGCCACTCCGAGAGCTGTTTCAACCCGAAAGCCTTCTTTGTAACCAACCCACAACATTCACCCTGGAAAACATCTCCCACGTCACATCCTCGCGCAGGCACCTTCGTCCATAACAAAGAGAGGGAGGAGAGGCAGGCAGGGAGGGAATGGAGGGAGGGAGAGAGGGAAGTAAAGAACGAGCCCGAAGAGAGACAACAAAGTAGGACTATCCCAGCCTCATTTATTCACTTCATTTATCAATCTACTCATTCAATCCACCCATCGATTCCACCCAGCTTTTCTCTCCCCCTCCTCCTTATCCATTCCTTCCCTTCCCTCCCTCCCTCCCTCCCTCCGTTCTTATCCCCACTTTCCAACTCCCTGCCCAGAATCACCAACACACTATCCTTCCCACTACCATCATCTTCCTCCTTCCTCCCTCCTCCCTCCTCCCTCCTCCCTCCTCCTCCTCCCTCCTCCCTCCCTCCTCCCCCCCCCCCCCCCAGGAAAACCAAGCAGATGGTGACAGTTCGTGTTACCTGGCCACGTGTGCGTTCACCGTTCAGCCGTCACTGTCTGATCCGTCCAAGTCATCACCACATCACCACATCACCACCACCACCACCACCACCACTCACCACAGCGTCGCTCCTGTGAAGAAGTTGGGGTCCAGCATAGGCCAGGCAGCTTTCCTGTTTGTACGATCCTTTTGATTTGATTTGATTTGATTTTTTTTTTCCTTCAATTATTCACCTGCCTTGCCAAGCCATGGTTCGAGTCCTCTTGGCTTGTGTTACCGATAGACTTATTAAGAAGAGTAGGAGGCAGGGGGGGTAAGGGGGGTAAAATGGGTGTGGTTTGGCCTTACTCCGGGTATAGCCAGAAGGATAACACTGTTTTGCACCAACTTTGTATAATTCTATGCCTTTTTATCTCTCCACATTCTATTTCCCCCGAGATTCACTTATATCTGCATGGACACAAACCTCAAATCTTGCACAAACAACACCTGATCCACCAGGTTGGCTATCTAATCTCACTGTTAATTCTTTCTTTTTTTATCTTTCTCCTTTACGGCAGAGATAATGAGGATCTCACACAGACACACACAATGCGCTTAACGCAGAGCGGTATTCAGGTCTCCAATATGGTGGGGTTTGTGTGCTCGCTGCGGCACGCGGATCACTCCCACCACTTCCGACGCCTGCGATTCTCTCACTCTCCTTCTCTCACTTCCTCGGTCTTCCTCTCGCACGCCGAACGCTCACTTGTGCACCTCACCGTTCCAGGATCAGGGCTGGGGCTGGCTACACACGCTAAGGGTTAGGGCTGGCCACTCACCCTACAGGTCCGCCACAAAGGACACCTCCAAGGACGCGCACGTCCTAACTTCCACCTTCCACCCTCAGAAGGTAAGTGGACGGGGCTGGGTGTAGTGGACCGCGGGATCAGGCACTGTCATGAGGTGCATACAGTGCGCGGGATATGGTGCTTGCACATTCACTGAACACCGACGGGAAGCACTTCAGAAGAACACCTCAGGCGCACGCCTCAGACTCAGAATAAAGGGCAGGCGAAGGGAAGGCGAAGGACAATGCCGCGGGACGAAGGGAAGGGGCGTTAAAACGAAGGTGAAAGGAGGGACTACGATAACGGGACGGAGAGAAGGGAGGAGAGGGCAGGGGAGGCGAGGCGAGGCGAGGCCAGAGAGGGCGGTGTAGACAAGCCTACGGAGAGACGTGGAGGCAGTAGCAGCCAAAGAGCAAAGGTGAGAGTCGACGAAGGTGGTGCAGGCAGCCAGCAGCAAGCAGGAGCAACTAAGTGGCTTCTCTTACAGCCAGCGACCGTTACCTCCGCCTGTGCCTCGCTCGGCCACTGCCTGGCGCCGTTATCACTGCGCTCCTCCGTTACACTCCCGTCACACACGCTGCAGCACGAGGCTTGGGCCAAGTCGCTCTGCCGATCCGATATTTTGGAAGGATCTCTTCGGCTGACACTCACTCTCGCGCGTTATCCTTGGGTTAACCGACTCGGCGCCTTCAAGACGTCACGTGTCGTCACAGCCAGCACTATCACCGCACTTATCTCCCTCCGCGACACAACTCCGCGCCGCTGATGGGCCGCTGGCGCTGCGGGGAAGGGGGAGGGGCCAAGGGAGGAGGGGGGATGGGAGGAGCAAGGGCTCGGAGCGGGCCCCCTTCACTTAGACCTTGCCTACTCGATTGCTTGCTTGCTTTGCTTTCCTTCGCTTGCTTCGACTTGCTTTCATTCGCTGACACACGACCCACCGTACTCTACGGAGCCACTCACTTCCTCACAACAACGGCCACGACGACGAGGCTTGACACACTCAGCATCGACAGAGCAGGTGAATCCAACACATCCTTCGGAGACACGCACACCTCTTTATTTTCTTCTTTTCGGAAGAAGGACAAAAATGGTGTAGGAGGAGGAGGAGGAGGAGGAGGAGGAGGAGGAGGAGGAGGAGGAGGAGGAGGAGGAGAAGGAGGCGGGGGAGGTCCTTTGCCGGACGCCGTCACGAGGTCATTCCAGATCCGGTTCTTTCATCACAGATGCGAGATCGAGAGCAGGTGTTCCCCGCCCCGATCACGAGGCGATGACGGGAGGGAGGGTAGAGGGAAGGCCAGACAGGTGTTCCCTTTTAGAGGTAAAAATAGAGGTAGAGAGAGAGAGAGGGGGGGGGAGGGGGGAGGGAGGCAGAAAGGAAGGGAAGGAGGGAGGGAAGTAGAGGGAGGGGCTAGTAATGAATGGAAGAAGGGCAGGTGGGTGTGTGCACGCGATGCAAAGTGAAGGGAGAGGGACGGAAGCGAGAGAGAGAAACAGAGACAGAGACAGAGAGAGAGGGGAGAGAGAGAGAGGGAGAGGGAGAGAAAAAGAGAGAGCGACAGGCAAACAGGCAGGCAGGTGTGTATGTGTGTGTATGTGCACCGTGAGCCGCCCTGAGAAGGTGGCGGAGGAGGTCTCCACGGGAGAGACTCGCGCGCCCAACTGGGCATGAGCGCCGCCACCAACCACCTCCGTCCCACACTCGCTCGCCGACCCACTCACTGCCGCAAAGGAGGAGGGAGGAGGGAGGAGGGAGGAGGGAGGAGGGAGGACGGAGGAGGAAGGAGGGAGAGGAGAGGGAGGCTGGGAGGGGGATGGAGCGAAAAAAGAAGCCTCATTCCGAAATACATTTATCAATTCATAAAATATTCGGAAGAAAAGAGCACAGCACCAGATGAAAGAGAAGTGAAGCGAAGGAGAAATTTGAGAAAGAAAATGAAAAGAAGGAAGAGGAAGTGGAGGAAGTGATGAAGAATGAGAGGAGGAACAGTGGTAGTTGCACACATCGGCTGTTTCGCTCACCATTCAACTAGCATTGGGAAGCATCTCCCCCTTTCCCTTCCTCCTACCTTGTCACGCAACGAAAGGAGAAACAGCGAAGAAGGGAGAGAGGGAGAGGACGATAAGGTAAGAGTATGGGGCAGGCGGGGAGGGGGGGGGAGGAAAACAGGTGGTGTTACGCTCGCTCAGCAGACCTTGCTCAAGACCACAACACAATCCCCTCTTCCACAGACATACACACGCACACACAAACACGCCCCCCCACACGCGCGCGCGCACGCAGAAATTCATTCTCACTCTTCCTCTCTCTCCCTTTTATCTCTCCCTCACTCTCACTTATCACCTCACTCTCAATCACTCTCACTCAACCAACCCCCTCACATTCTCACTCTCATTCACCCACCCCTTACTTACCCACCTCCACACTCATTATCAATCTCTCTAACACTCCCCGAAGACGCCCCCCCCCCCACCCCCGAACGGTAACGGAAATCAGTGCCCCGTAAACGGCGACGTGACGGAATCGGCGTTCCGTTACGGCAGGGCGGCGATACGAAGCGTTCCGATTCGAGGGCACCAAGAGCGGTTGGTTGCATCGCCTCCAGCTCGACAGGTGTTACGTGCCGTCGGTGTGATTACCTCTGTACAGCTGCCGTAGTGGGGAGGAAGGGCGGGGGGGGGGGGGGTAATATAGGAAGGCTAATTATGTATGTAAGAACGACTAAACTGCTATGCCGGGGCTAGTATGACCTTGATAAGGACGAGCAGTTTCATAAAAAAGGGGGCTACTTGGGACTATAGTCGAAAAAAAAGGACAACCAAATTACTAAGGACCATAGACCCCTACAAGGACGAGCAAATGACAATACAGGGACGCCTAATGACTATCTCCCACGCCTAATAATTCAAGAGAGGATCCGAGCCCGTACAGAGGATACCGAAGTAAGGGGAACCGACGCCTGGGTAAGGATAACTAAATAAGGACGCCTGTATAAGGACCACAAATCACTTTCCTTGGACGGCGCAGGACTCCCTAATAACACCGCGGAGACGAGGCCGTTTGGGAAGTGTTATAATCACATGCTGACCTTGACGTCGTGGTAAGGACATACTGCTGGACCGGACTAGAACGGGCCAGCTTGCAACAACACCAACCGCTATGCAACACTTATTCGCACGCTCATGCATGCACTCACCCACCCACTCACCCACTCACTCACTCACTCACTCACTCACTCACTCACTCACTCACTCACTCACTCACTCACTCACTCACTCACTCACTCACTCACTCACACACACACTCACTCACTCACTCACTCACTCACTCACTCACTCACTCACACACTCACTCACTCACTCACTCACTCACTCACTCACTCACTCACTCACACACTCACTCACTCACTCAACAAACTCACTCTGTATACACTGCTCGACTCGCTCGCTTCCTTACAAGACACTTACAAGACTACTCAACAAATTAACGCCACATAACACAGAAATAAAAAAAAATAAACCGAAAAAAATAAAAAAATAAAATAAATCTTCCCCCAAACTATGTAAATTATATGAGTATATATATAAAAAAAAAAAAAAAAAAAAGACACCGTGATGGGTCCGTTCTAATCCCCGCCTCGACTCGCCGCAATCTTGCATAACAGCCTCCCTCGCAACGAAAGGACAGGGTACGGGCGGACGGGCGGCCTCCTCTCAGCGCCCTCGATGATGTGACGGTCGCCCTGCTCGCATAGTAACCTTAACAAGAGGGAAGGGAGGGAAGGGAGGGAAGGGAGGGAAGGGAGGGAAGGGAGGGATGGGAAGGAAGGGAGGGATGGGAGGATTGGGAGGGAAGGGAGGATTGGGATGGAGGGAGTAAGTGGGAGAGGTGAAGAGAGGAAGGAAGGAGGGAGGGAGGGAGGGAGGGAGTAAGAGGGGGAGGAAGGAGGGAGTGAGTAAGTGGAAGAGAGGGGAGGAGGAGGAGGATGGGGGGAAAGGGAATGGGAATAGGAGGGAGGGAGAATGAGTAAGAAAAGAACGAAGTGAGAACGAGAGGGAGTCAGGGGGAGGAAGGAGTAAGGAGAAACCAGGAAGTGAACGAGAGTCGGAAAGAGTAAATTAATTTTTCTCTCTCTCTCTTCGAGTCTCGCTTTATGCAAATCTTTAATTAATTCATCCTTCGCTTCTTTCGCCTCTCCTTTTGTCTCTGCTTCCCTCCGTCCTTCACCGCAAGAACGTGAGCAGAGTCGCAAGCAGAGGGAGTCACAGGTAAAGCGCGTGGGGCAGGACACGTGGTAACTGAAGGAGAGAGGAGAGAGGAGAGAGAGAGGGAGAAAAACAGAGTAAAATTTAACCTTGCTCCCTTTCATATTTCATATTCACAGCATCATTTCCATTGATTAGTTAAGGTTCCCACCCCGAAAAGGGGTTTCCCAAAAAACCCCAAAAAATTTACTGGGGGCCTACCCCCGACGAACCCCCCCCCCCCCCCCCCCCCGGCCACTAACCGGCCGCTGGAAAAAGCACAAATAGGCCTATTTTTCCCTCAGAATGAAAACCCTTTCCCACCCAACTCCCTCCTTTCCTACTATCCCCTCCCTTCCCCCCTTGTCCCCCTTCACCTAACCCCTTACCCCTTACCCTCCCCCCTGTTCCCCCTTACCCCCCCCACAAGCAATTAGCGGGAAAGGCGAACACCCCAACACCTATAATAAGCTCGAAACCGCCATAAACAAGAATTACGCCTTTTTCACAATAATTACCCGCTTATTTCCCTCAGATAAGGCTCGCTAGGTTTCCCCGCTGCCTTCGCCCATTCGTCCGTAAGCGCGCACGCACGCACATGGAAAGGGGTGAGGGGAAGGCAGGGGTGAGGGGAAGGCAGGGGTGAGGGGAAGGCAGGGGAAAGCAGGGAAAGGCAGGGAAAGGCAGGGGAAGGCAGGGGAAGGCAGGGGAAGGCAGGGGAGGGCAGGGGAGAGGGGAGGGGGAAGGTTAGGGGAGGGGGAAGGTTAGGGGTGAGGGACGAAATGAGGATGGGAGAGGGAGGGATGTGGATAGGGGCGAGGGACGGAAGGGTGTGGTGGAATGGATAAGAGTGGGAGAGAGAGGGGGGTGAGGGAGGGGCGAATGTGGGAAAGGGGTGAGGGCGGAGGGAGAGTAATGGGAAGATTGACATCAGTTTTAGCTCAAAATGTTAAATATTACTGCGTGCGCGCGAGTGCGTTTGTGTACGCGTGTCTGCGTGCGTACGTGTGCAAATGAGTGAGTGAGTGAGCAAATGCGAGTGCGAGAGCAGTGAGAGCGAGTGAGTGTATTAGCCCCACGCCCGTATTATGTGCGAGGCAATGCTACCTTTAATTCTGCATCGATGCAATCGCTCGCGTTGACAAGGGCTTCCGTGTTGCTCATTCGCGTTCCGCTATGAGGACGGGGGGGGGGGGGGGGCACACAGGAAAGGGGAAATGGGTGAGGGAGAGGGAGCCAGCTTCCATTAACCAGCTTGAAAGGGCCTAACGAATGCAACGACTTTTGTGCCTTCCGTGTTTTTTTAACCGAAGCGCACAGTCGCCCGTCAGTGCGCACCCCTCACTCCCTTACTCCCTTACTCCCTCACTCCCTTACTCCCTTACTCCCTCACTCCCTCCCTCTTCCCTCCTTCCCTCCCTCCCTCTCTCCTTCCTTCCCTCTCTACATCCCGCCCTTCCTACTTACATCTCCCTTCCCCCTCCTACTCCTACCCCAACATCTATGTACCGTCGCATAATATTCCCCAATCTGGTGTTGTAAGAGGGGAAGGGGATAGGGAGGCGGGATGGAGAAGAGGGAGAAGAGGGAGAAGAGGGAGAAAAGGAATGGGAGGGAAAGAAGGGATAAGAAGCAGGAAGAGAGGAGGAGGAGAAGGAAGGGAAAGGGAAGGGGAAAGGAGAAGGGGGATTGCATGGGGAAATGGGGGGTTCAGCACAGTTCACCCCCCACTAAAAAAAACAGGGGATCAAATTACAAGTCACACTAGATTATATTACGCATGACATAAATCTTTCACACTTGCCAACGAATCAAGAGTGGACAGCCGCCGATCCTCCCTCTCTCCCTCTCTCCCTCTGCCCCCCCCCCCTCCTTCCCCTCACGCCAAAAAACACCCCCTAATAATGTCCCTCACACCCCCTGTTTCCCGTCCCCCAATGTCGATGCTAAAATCCAGACAAACTCCCACCTAACACCCTACCCCCCCCTCTCCCGATTCACAACTCCCTTTCCAAAAGCGAACAACCTCGCCCAAACGAAATAGCACGAGCCAGAACTAGCCCCCAAATGCCCAACTTTCTCACACCATGTGGTTATAAACCCCTCCCCCACCACCACGCCACCCACAACCTTCGAGTTACAATTTTACTAAACCCCACTGATCACAACCTCCACATCCTTCTGGTCATAACCTTCACATCCTTCAAGTTATAACTTTACTAACCACTACTGATTACAAGCTCCATATATCTGGTTATACCCTACCGCACCTTCATGGTTATAACCCCCCCCAACATCCTTCTGGTTATACCCTCCCCCCCTATACCCCGCCCCTTTTACCAAGCTATGCCCTCTCTTCGACCTTTCACCGGTGCTCTGCCAGCCATCACAGCTGATGTACGGAGAGAAAGTAACCCTTCCAACACCGCCCCGTCCCCTCCCCTCCCCTCTCCTCCCTCGCCCCCCACCCCGCCCAGCTACCCCTCCTACCGTCAAAACGTGCGCTCTCTCTCTCTCTCTCTCTCTCTCTCTCTCTCTCTCTCTCTCTCTCTCTCTCTCTCTCTCTCTCTCTCTCACTCTCTCTCTCTCTCTTCCAATTTCCGTTCTTTCAAGCCCTAGGACAGCATATCAACAAATAGCTACCATAATAAATACCCTTTCCAAACACTACTAAATAAATAAACGAATAATAAACAAAACCCCAAACGTGCTAAAAGGAAATGAAATCCAAAAAAAGATAAACCCCCCAAAAAGGACCTCAAAGAAAACTAAACCTCCACCCCACCACCACGAAAACGAAAAACGAAAAAAACAAAACGAAAACGGAAAACGAAATATAAAAAAAAGTAAAAAGCATTAAAAAAAAAAAAAAACCCACCGGCGAGCGAGGCAAGGGAGACCCCCATGAACATTAAACCTTCATAATCCGTCTCATAATTCGCGTAAACAAGACTGATGCTGACAAAACACGGGCCGGGGCCGGGCCACGCAAGCACCGCCGGCTTGGCCTTCTGCCTCGCTAATTACCTTCGCTCTCCCTTTTCGCGTCTCGCCCTTTCTTTCGTCTTGGCGTTCTCCCTCTCTTCCTTGGATTCGCTAATTACTCTCCCTTTCCGTGCTTCCTTCCTGCCTCTCTTTTTTTTTTTTCTCCTTTCACTCTTCTTTTATTTCGCTAATTACCTTCGCTTTCCCTTTTCGCGCCTCGCCCTTTCTTTCGTTCTGGCGTTCTCCCTCTCTTCCTCGGATTCGCTAATTACTCTCACCGCTCTCCCTTTCCGTAATTCCTTCCTCTCTCTCTTTCTCCTCCTTTTTTTCCTTTTCTCTTTCCCCTCTTCTTTTATTTCGCTAATTACCTTCGCTCTCCCTTTCCGTGCTTCCTTCCTTTCTTTCTTATTATTTTTCACTCTTCCTCTTCTTCAGTAAATATCTTCGCTATCCCTTTTGGGATTTTTTTTTGTCATCTATTCTCTCCCTCTTCCTCTGTTTCATTAATTACTTGGTTCCCCCTTTTCACATTTCTTTTCCTACCTCATCCCGATCCATTTTCATCCTCTTGTCATTCAGTTTTTCCCCTCTTTTCTCTCTCTCTCTCTCTCTCTCTCTCTCTCTCTCTCTCTCTCTCTCTCTCTCTCTCTCTCTCTCTCTCTCTCTCTCTCTCTCTCTCTCTCTCTCTCTACCATTCGTTTTTCTTTTCCTCCTTCCCTTCCCTTTCCCACTCTCAACCTCACCCTCTTCCCCCACCTTCCTCCATTCTTTCTTCCCCCCTTCTTCCTTCATCCTTTCGTATATTCCCGATCTCTTTCTCCCCTCTTCTCCCCCTCTCTGTCCTCTCTTTTTTCATTCCTTTTCTACCTCTTCTTTCCCCTACCCCACATCCTTCATTCCTTCCTTCCTTTTTCCTTTCCTATATTCCCGATCTCTTTCTCCCCTCTTCTCCTCCTCTCTGCCCTCTCTTTATTCCTCACTTCCTACCTCTCCGAACACACAAGACTTTTGAGGTCCCTCCACTTATCAAATATTTTCCTCTCCCAACCATCATCGGAAGCCCTTCTATTCCCTCCTCGGACTTTTTATTCCCATCTACCCTTTGTACCCCTTTCGTTAACTTTAACGATCCTGTAACGCAAGATGTTGCTGGAGAATCAGAGGAGGGGAAAGAGGAGAGGAGAGGAGAGGAGAGGAGAGGAGAGGAGAGGAGGAGAGGAGGAGAGAGAGAGAGAGAGAGAGAGAGAGAGAGAGAGAGAGAGAGAGAGAGAGAGAGAGAGAGAGAGAGAGAGAGAGAGAGAGAGAGCGAGCGAGAGCGAGCGAGAGCGAGAGAGAGCGAGCGAGAGCGAGAGAGAGCGAGCGAGAGCGAGAGAGAGAGAGCGAGCGAGAGCGAGCGAGAGCGAGAGCGAGAGCGAGAGAGAGAGAGAGAGAGAGAGAGAGAGAGAGCGAGAGAGAGAGCGAGAGCGAGAGCGAGAGCGAGAGCGAGAGAGAGAGAGAGAGAGCGAGAGCGAGAGAGAGCGCGACGCCATGTGCGAGCGAAGGGGGGTATTGTTTATCAGCCGGGGAGTGACACTGCGGAGAGAAAGAACCCCTCGAAGCAGGAGATAAGTCCGTCAGGCTTTCTTTGTTTTTAATCCATTTTCCTCATGATCTGCCACTCCCTCCTTTCGCTGCCGATGCGTGTCAAAGAAATCCGACGAAAAAAAAGAAGTGAAATGAGGACGCGAAAAAGGAAAAGAAAATAGATACAATGAAAGACATATATATGTCTGTCTGCCACCATATACATAAAAAATATGTATATTATGAAAGAAATATGATACACGATAAGTATCATCAACATACAGATAAATAGACAGATAGACAGAGAAAGAAAAGTACAGATTCATAAATAAGAGAGACCGGGGGGGTGGGGAAAGGTCACAAACAAGCAATCCTGCTGAACCGTAATCAGCTGACAGACAGACAGACAGACAGACAGCTGGGCGCAATTCGACGAAGCACGCTTCACCTCGTCCGTTAATAGGCCTACCTCAACTTCAGCTGTCGCCTTCGCATGCTAATAGGCCTACTTTTAGTGCCACGTCATTTCACCTCGCTAGGCAAGGCTCGCCCAACGGCATAGATTAAAACGAAAGGAAAGAAGAAAAAGGAGAAAAAGTGGCCAGGTTCCGCAACGAAAGAGCAAACAACAAAATACAACCGAGTCGAGTTTGTGGAGGAAACTTTTTTTTTTTTTTGCAATTAGTGCGAATTTATGGGAGATCAGGAAACATCTCTGTATAGCGTAGGAGAGAGATGGGCAAAATATAATGATAACCTATTAAAAAAAAAAAAAAAAAAAAAAAAAAAAAAAATACTAACAATATCTCCTAAACGCTATAAACACAACAATAAAAATAATACAGAAACCGCAACAACATAATACAACAAAAACAAATCAAAACAATACGGAAAAAGTCAACCACCCCCCGAACCCCAGGTCCATCAGCCTCACGAAGCCAGCGCAATCACGAACTCGGCGCTTGGCAGTTACAGATAACTTGCTACGGACGAGCGTTTACGGCCGTTAAATTCCCGGGAACGAGCGTGGCGATGGGCGGTCCTTCGTCGTCGCGCAAACCACACGTAACCCCCCCCCCCAACCCCCCCACCGGCCACCCAACTGCGCTAGCGGTGGGAGGGACTTTGGCTCTCGCGGTTAAACTCTACGGGCCCCGAAACCCCAATTTTGGCCATCGCGACGTCTTGGCTCGGGTTACATGTCTTCTTAATGCGTCCTTTAAAACGTGTATCGGATTTCGAATGGAACGATAAAAATGATTTGGGATTAATATGTTAAAACGCTTTTATTTTCTTTCTTTTTTTTTTCCTCCTTACTCAAGGTCATGTACATGTAAAACAGAAATATGTGTGCTGCCTGTACACCAATCTCGGATTTTGTAAAATACATTATAATGCTGGCGAGTTTTAAAGAATATATACAGGACAAACTTCAAAAAAGATGAAAGCCATTTTTTATTATCGTGATTTTTTTTTTAACGGATGCAGGTAACATCAATAAAAAATAAACGGATGCAAAGAAAACGAAAAATCCAGCTTATTTCAGGAGTTCCTTTTCGGCAAACAGAGACCCCGGTGTAAATACCTGCATTACTTTTAGTCTGCGAACACCTGGCCCTTACTTAACACACATGGTGCCCCTGCCCACCCGCAGCCGCCTCTTCCTTTACTTCTTTCACTCTCTCCGCCTCCTCCTCTTCTCTACTTCTTTCATTCCCCCTCCTCCTCCTCCTCCTCTATATTTCTTCCTACTTTTTTTTTTTTTTTTTTTTTTTTTACATTTCCATCTCCTCCAGCCCATTTCTTTCACTCCTTCGACCTGTTCGTAAATTCATTCATTCATTCCATCCTCCTCCTCCTCCTCCTCTCGTCTACTTTTGCCCCTTGCCCTTGCTCCTCCTCCTCATCACCATCTTTCTTATCACCACCATCCTCTGACTAACCCCTGCTACTTTTCCCTCTCCTCCTATCCTTCCTCCTTCCATCCCACGTACTGCTCCCTACCCGCACTCTCCCCCCCTCCACACTTTTCCCTCTCTCAAAGCAGGTCAACTCCCTCCCACCTGTGAAATCCAACACGACCTTTGTTGTCGTCCGCTTCCTCTTTCCTTCCTTCCCTTCTCTCCTCTCTTCCCTTCCTTCTCTCCCCTCGAGTTTAAAAATAGTCCTTGTCGCAAACCACTGCGCTTCCTTCTTTCCTTCTCCCTGCTCCCTCCCTCCCCCCCCTTCTCCTATTTTACTTATTTTTTCTCATTCATTCTTTCCGCTATACCATTCCTTTCCAGATTCCACATTCAAAACTCTCCCATTTCTCTGGTCTTCCTCTCTGCCTCTTTTCTCGAATCCATGATCCGCACCCCCCCCCCCCTCCCCCACTTCCGATCTTCTCTTCCATTCTTATGAATTCCTTCTCTTTTTCACATATCTCCCAAAATTAATTCCTCCCTCCCCTCTTTCCCTTTGGATATGTACCCGCTCCCTTCTCCCCTCTCCCACACTCTTCCTCACCCCTCACTACTCCCCCCATTCTTCCTCATCCTTCACCACTCTCCCCATTCTTCCTCCCTTCCCCCTACCCGTCTCCCATTCTCCCTCACGCAACCCGTCACTCCAACACCGGAGGTAAACAGTCCGAAATGGCAAGACGCTTCAGATGCAGCTCCAGACAGAGCCTCAGGCACAGCCCTCAACTCTCCCTTTCCCCTCTTCCCGTCCCTCTCCCTTCTTTGTCTCTGGCTTTTGTCTGATCTGGTCTTGTCTTGTCTATTATTCAGTATTTCTTTCTTCTTCTTCTTCTTCTTCTTCTTCTTCTTCTTCTTCTTCTTCTTCTTCTTCTTCTTCTTCTTCTTCTTCTTCTTCTTCTTCTTCTTCTTCTTCTTCTTCTTCTTCTTCTTCTTCTTCTTCTTCTTCTTCTTCTTCTTCTTCTTCTTCTTCTTCTTCTTCTTCTTCTTCTTCTTCTTCTTCTTCTTCTTCTACTTCTACTTCTACTTCTACTTCTACTTCTACTTCGTCTTCTTTTCTGTGTCTGTCTGTGGCACTTTCTAACCTTTTGTTGAAGGTCCGCCCCTGTCTCTCTCCGAACCGCGCCGTGTGGCCTTTATGCATGCGCTTTTCCACCCACCCACTCCCCTCCCCCCCTTTTACCTGTCCCCTTGTCCCTCCCCGCCTCTTCCCTCCTCCCTCCCCTTTCATTCAGCGGTGCTTAAAGACTTTCAAGATAAAAGAAGCAGGAAAAAGAAAGAAAGAAAAAAAAAAAAAAACTGCAAGAACTCGCCTCGCTTTGCCTCGCCTTGATCCACCACCCTTCCACTACCCTTCTCCCTTTCCCTACCCTTCTTCTACCCCCCACCCCTAAAACAGCGGACCCCCTTCCTGTGGCACTAAAACAGCAAACAGCCACAGCGTCGCCTCTCCCCTCACCCACTCTACCCCCTCATTCTCCCCTCACCCACTCTACCCCCTCATTCTCCCCTCACCCACTCTACCCCTTCATTCTCTCCTCTCTCATACCCTCTTTCAACCCTTGAGGATATCTGGGCCATTGAGATAAGGTAGGCGAGCCAACGGACAATTTAAAAATACTTATGGTGGTAATAATAATAATAATAATAGAAAAAAAACAAACACTAGGGGAAGGGAGTTTCCGGCGAGAGATGGAGTTGGGGGTGGGTGGGGCTGAAAGGGTAGGGAAGGGAAGGGGAGGGGAGGGGAGGGGAGAGAAAGGGAAGGATGTGGAGGGGAGGAGGGGAGCAGAGAGAAGAATCTATACCACCAGCCGACTCGGGCGATACAATGACCTTGCACTTGAGGGTCGTGGATTAGGGTAGGGGGAGAATGAGAATGAGAATGAGAATGAGAATGAGAGAGAGAGAGAGAGAGAGAGAGAGAGAGAGAGAGAGAGAGAGAGAGAGAGAGAGAGAGAGAGAGAGAGAGAGAGAGAGAGACAGACAGACTTTCAAACAACTGTTATTAGGTCCACAGCAACCCCCCCCCCCCACCAGTCCTCCCGCCGCCCAGAAGGTGCAGTGGGCGGCTGGGAGGGCTGTGGGCAGGGATAAAGCATCGTGGGTAATGAGGAGATTATGATGCATCAAGAGGCAGCTGGCGTCCAGAGGGGGCGAGTGCTGATAAGGAAGCACGGGGCTGCATGGCCCGCCCTCATGCAATGCTCCACTGCGGCCCCTCAGCTGCCGCGGCCATTGCCACGTCTGTCTGTCTGTCTGTCTGTCTGTCTGTCTGTCTGTCTGTCTGTCTGTCTGTCTGTCTGTCTGTCTGTCTGTCTGTCTGTCTCACACATCCTCTCCTTCTCCCCTTCCCTCCCCCCTCTATCTCTTTCAACCATACACCACAACTCGCGCACAAGGATGGCCCAAACACACCACCACCGACCGACAGACTTCACTTAGAGAAGACAAAGAAGTACCGCGAAGTACATGCGCGGGTACGTACGAGTTTCTCAAACGTACTTTCCGCACATGTGGCGTGTGCAAGTCGCCTCGCCCGGACACGCCAACCCACACACCTCCCGCCTCCTGGTAAGCAGCGAGTGAGAAAAGAAGCAGAGAAAGAAGAAGAAAGGGGAAAGGTAGGAAGGAGAAGAAAGAGAGAAAGCAATAGAGAGAGCGACAAAAAGGGGAATGCGAATACACCGAGGCAGAAGGCCGATGACGTACAACAAAGGGAGGAATCAATATCCTGTTATCGCCCGGGGCCACGTGCGCTGCCGGGACGAAACCGCGACTGTTATCACCTTCGTCCGCGACGAGGCTGCTTATCGCAACTCTTTCGTATCGCCAACTCACTCTCTTACTCTTACTCTTTAATTCACTCTCACTCTCACTCTCACTCTCACTCTGTGTGTCCCTCTCTATCCCTCCCTCTCATTCTTTTTTCTCTCTACCGTGGTAATCCCTATCCGCACGACCGCGCCACCGCTTTCGCTCGGTGTGTAATTACACATCAAAAGCTAAATGCTCTACGAAAAAAAGAAAAAGAAAAGAAAAAAAAAAATACAAAACACATGACGCGAGGCTATAAACACGACTCCTCGACACGACATCGGCATCGACATCGGAACAGACACCCAGACCGCTTTCGTCGATGCGTTGCGAGCTGCAAGGTGCAAGTAGCACGTTTGCCGCTGCGACTTCCCTCCCGTGACGGACGATACGAGATTTAGGTAATAAATGGCCATGGAGAGGGGGGTAGGGAGGAGGAGGGAGGGGGGTAGGGAGGAGGAGGGAGGGGGGTTGGGAGGAGGAGGGAGGGGGGGTAGGGAGGAGGAGGGAGGGGGGTAGGGAGGAGGAGGGAGGGGGGTAGGGAGGAGGAGGGAGGGGGTAGGGAGGAGGGAGGGGGTTAGGGAGGAGGAGGGAGGGGTGTAGGGAGGAGGAGGGAGGGGGGCAGGGAGGAGGAAGGAAGGGGGTGGGGAGGAGGAAGAAGGAGGGGGTTAGGGAGGAGGGAGGAGGAGGAGGTTGAGGGGAAGGAAGGGTATAGCATGAATTTTGCACGCTAACTTATATGCAATGGATTTTCTTCCACATCAGGAAGGGAAAGGGCGGTAAAGAAAGAAAGAAAGAAAGAAAGAAAGAAAGAAAATAAAGAAGATAAAGAAAGAAAAAGAAAAAGAAAAAAAAAAAGAGAAACGTGAGGCAGGATGATCAGGCAAAGGATATGGAGAGGCGGAGACGACATCCGTGAAACAAAGGCATTAACAGAATAAAGAAAGGAATAAAAAAGGAGGAAATAAGAAAAAAAAATCTTCGTTCTTCCTTCTCCTCCTCCTCCCTAAATACCTCCCAACACGCCCAAGAACTTGCAGCAAGCATCACAATCAACGACCCTGATGCCAGCACACGATAGGCCAGAGCCTCTTTGTTGACTTGCAACGGCCTGCAACACCGAGCGCGCCATGCGAAGGCGGCGCTCCTCCCTCGTGACCAAAAAGCTTTGCAATTACCGTCGCGCGAAACTTCCCCCTACCCTCCCCCCACCCACTACAACCACCTCCATCCTCCCCCCTCCCCTTTCCCCACACTATCCCACGCGCTCTCTTAGCCTTAACCCCACACCCCACGCTCTGCCTCACCCTTACCCCTTTACCCTTACCGCTCTCGCGCCCTCCGTCCTGTGCAGTGATGGGGAATATTTCCCTTCTCTTATTTTCAACACATTCGTGCTCCTTCCTAATCTATCCCAATTCTTCTCCTTCCCTATTTCCCCTCTCTGCCTCTCCTCTCCCTACTCTCTTTCGCCCCCCTCTTCCTCTCCCTCTCTCTTCCTCTCATTCTCAGCCTTTCCCTCTCCCTCTCCCTCTCCCTCTCCCTCTCCCTTTCCCTTTCTCTCTCTCTCTCATTCTCTCTCTCTCTCATTCTCTCTCTCTCCTTCTTTTTTACACACCTCGCCCCTGCAACACGGAATGCTCGCCGCACACCCACAGCGTCCTTCCCTCCCCCCCACCCCCGACATAATTTAATACGCCGAGATTGATGTCCCGTCATTACTGTCAGCATTCACTCACCATCACCGGGTGCTCCCCAACTCCCCTACCCAACCCCAAACATACTCCACAACGTCACATTCACCACCATCATCACCACCACCATCATTCACCATCACCATCATCTGCTCTCTCTCTCTCCCTCCCTCCCTCACGTCACGTCCCGTCACGTCAAGGAAAACTAAGTTAGAACGTAGGCCCAAAAAACGGTGGAAATTTCACCATCTATATAAAAGTTTGGAAGAGGAAAGAGAGGGCGAAAGGGTGGTGGTGATGGAGGGGGGAAGGGGAAGGGGAAGGAGGGGAAGGGGAAAGGGAGGAAGGGGAAAGGGAGGAAGGGGAAAGGGAGGAAGGGGGATAGGGGAAGGGGGTAGGGGAAGGCGGGGATGAAAGGGGAAGAAGAGGGAAGAGAAAGAGGAAAAAAATAACAAGAATGAGTATAAGGAATAAGAAAGAAGGGGTAGTGGCAGACCCGACGGAAATGAAGATGAAAAAGGGGAAGAAGTGAGGTTTTCACAAGCATGTAAATTCGCACCCCCCCCCCACCCCCACACTCCCACTTCTCGTCTTCCTTCATTCCTTCGAGATAACCCCCCCTTCCCCCCACAAGCCAATTTAGGCCTGATGCAAAGACATCAATCACACCCGGCCTGCCCCGCGGGATGGGAAATCACATAAAGGAGATTGTAGGGTTGACCGTCTCTCTCTCTCTCTCTTTCTCTCTTTTTTACTCTTTCTCTCTCTTTCTCTCTTTTTTACTCTTTCTCTCTTTTTTACTCTTTCTCTCTTTTTTACTCTTTCTCTCTTTTTTACTCTTTCTCTCTTTTTTACTCTTTCTCTCTCTTTCTCTCTTTTTTACTCTTTCTCTCTCTTTCTCTCTTTTTTACTCTTTTTTACTTTCTTTCTCTCTCTTTCACTTTCTTTCTTTCTCTCTCTCTTTCACTTTCTTTCTTTCTCTCTCTTTTTCACTTTCTTTCTCTCTCTCTTTCACTTTCTTTCTCTCTCTCTTTCACTTTCTTTCGTTCTCTCTTTCACTTTCTTTCGTTCTCTCTCTTTCACTCTTTCTTTCGTTCTCTCTCTTTCACTCTTTCTTTCGT
>NC_061831.1:6271525-6281525 GCF_019202785.1 Penaeus chinensis
CCCGCTGCTCTTCTTTTCGGGGCTCTTTCCCCTCCCCCTCCCCTCCCCTCCCCCACCCCCTCCCCCCCTTTCCAAACTTTCCAAACTTCTTCCATTCTGCTTCCATTCCCCTTCGATCATCAGCGTATCCTTCCTCCCGTCTTTATCGCCCTCCGTCACCTCCCTCCCTCCCCCCCCCCCTCTCTCTCTCTCTCTCTCTCTCTCTCTCTCTCTCTCTCTCTCTCTCTCTCTCTCTCTCTCTCTCTCTCTCTCTCTCTCTCTCTCTCTCTCTCTCTCTCTCTCTCTCTCTCTCTCTCTCTCTCTCTCATTCCTTCGGTCCTTCCCTCCACCTGCCTTCTTCCTCACCAAAACTTCCTCTTTCTCTCCTCCCATTCGATTCCTTCTTGCATTCTTTCTTCCTTATTTTATTTTCTTCCACTTCCCTCCCTCCCTCCCTCCATTTATGCCTCCCTCCCTCCATTACACTCCCTGGATCATCCGTTAGTAACTCTACCACCACTTTAAGTACAAAAAAGTAAAGAAAATGCACATCCTTGTATTTTCAATGAACAACTTTAACACTAAATAGTAAAAACAGTGATATAGAAAGAGAAAAAATTAATAAAAACTAACAAAAATTAACAAATACATATAGACTCCCCTCAACCCCCCCAAAAAAATAAAAAATAAAAAGAATAAATAAAATTAAATCACACCTTCCCCTACGAAAACAAACAATAGGATAGAATAGGGTGTAGGGGGAATGTCGGGAGGGTAAAGGGGTGTGAGAAGGGCACGATCTACCCTCCGCCATCCCTTGTGACGAAGCGGAAGGGCGCGCATAGCCTCCCCGCTCCCTTCCTCCGTCAGGTGAAGCCTCGCCACTTCCCTTCGCTGCTCCCCTTTAACCCGACACAATTCCCGTTACAAGAACAACTCGGCCCTCACGCAGAATATAACTCGGAAGGAGGGAGGGAGCGAGAGGGGGAGGGAGGGAGCGAGAGGGGGAGGGAGGGAGCGAGAGGGGGAGGGAGGGAGGGAGGGAGGGAGGGAGGGAGGGAGAGCTAGAGGGAGGGGGAGGGAGAGGGAGAGGGAGAGGGAGAGGGAGAGGGAGAGGGGGAGGGGGAGGGAGGGGGAGGGAGAGGAGGAGGAAGCGAGAGGAAGGGGTAAAAGTGAGGGAGAGTGGGAAGGAAGGAAGGAAGGAGGCAGGGAGTAGAGGAAGAGAAAATGAAGGGGAGTAGGAATGGGAGAAGGAGAAGGCAAAGACAAGCATGGTTGGTTGATGAAAACGACAAAAGATGGTTGGGGAGGAAGCAGAATATTAAGCAGAACCAAAGGAAAAGAGAGAGAGAGAGAGAGAGAGAGAGAGAGAGAGAGAGAGAGAGAGAGAGAGAGAGAGAGAGAGAGAGAGAGAGAGAGAGAGACAGAGAGAGAGAGAGAGAGAGGAAAAAACCCAGAACGTAGCTGGTGAGAGAGAAAATGACCAGAGGAAATAAAAATTGGGGGAATGCAAGAGGAAGAAAAAAAGGACACAAATCTTAAGAAAGAAAGAAAGAGAAAAACATAACGACCACAAAGTTTAAGCCCGCCTGTAGCTTTAACAACGGAATCCTCTGCATCATCAGCCGGGGCAAGACCGCAACGTTAAAGACGACCCTTCCACCACCATCGCCACCATCGACCATCACGACCATGACGACCACAGTACGACTACAACTACGAAGATCTGGGCCACGACGACAGCCGGCAACGACTTCAACCACAGCTACAACTACGACGAAAAAACACGACCACGAGCGAGAGTATCATCACGGCTACAGCCACTACTACAGCAACGACTACGACTGCGAATACCTTGTCTACAACGTCAACGACTGGAACGTAATTATTAAGGCGACAACTACCCCACAACTACCACCACGACCCTACAAGCATGACCGAGGAAGAAAAAAATAAATAAATAAAACGGAAACGACAATGCCATCCCAACCGTCAACCAAAAAAGTCGTCGTATCGTTTCATCATTAAACACAAAACAGTCGATCGTCCAACCAAAATACGACTCATAAAAAAATTGCACATAGGAAAAAAAAAAGAATCGCGAATATGAATAAAAAAAAAAATTCGAAACGGACCATACAAAATGACGTCCCTTTGTTTACTTTCCAAACAACTAAAAACAAAAACAACAATAACAACAATGACGACGACCCGATATCAGGTGTCGAAAACAATGGCAAATGAGAACCAACACATGGACCTCGTGACTGGAGAGGGAGAGAGCGACGAGGACAAAGGAAGAAGGAGAAGGAGAAGAATAATAGAATGTGATTAAATGAAGATGATGGTGATGATAAGCGACACAGATAGAGAGAAAGGGAAACAGAGAGCAACGAAGAGGAGCGAAAACGAGCGAAGACGAGCGAAAAGAGAAAGAGAAACAGAAATATATATATATATATATATATATATATATATATATATAGAGAGAGAGAGAGAGAGAGAGAGAGAGAGAGAGAGAGAGAGAGAGAGAGAGAGAGAGAGAGAGCGCAATTTCCCCGGTCACTGTTGGCAATGCCACCGCGTGCCACCCTGAGAGAGGGGAAAAAGTAAGAAGAAGGGTAAGAAGAAGGGAAGGGAAGGGAAGGGAAGGGAAGGGGAGAGCGAGAGTATGGGTCCACAGTACAATGCTCGCGTGTGCCATCACAATTGAGGAGGGACGGAGAGACACGTACAGGGTAGGAAAGAGGGTGAGGGTGAGGGTGAGGGTGAGGGTGAGGGTGAGGGTGAGGGTGAGGGTGAAGATGAAGGGGAGGGTGAGAGTGAGGGTGAAGATGAAGGGGAGGGTGAAGGTGTGGGTAAGGGTGAAATTGTGGGCGAGTGAGAGAGTGAGGGTGAGAGATTCGGTAAAAGTAAGAGCAAGAGGGAGGGTGCGGGGGTGGGTTAGGGTGAGGGTGGGAGTGGGGGGGGGTAAGGGTGGGGGATGGAGGGAGGGAGGGGGGGGGGCAGCACTATCGATCAGCACCTTACACCCGCCGCCTCACTTAACTCCTCGCAGTCTGTCTGTAACCCCTATTTCGGGGAACACGGACCTTCCATAACCCTACAGAGAGAAGGAAGATTCCATGGCTGCTGTTCGCTGTCCTTCTAACCCTGTGGGGCTTCAGTCTCCTTCAGTCTTCTTGATTCTGGTCTTTATTCCTATCTGTTTTCATGCACTCTTCCGGTCCATTTGCGTGGCTGTGCCTCTGTCTGTGACTGTGTCTGTGACTGTGCCTGTACCTGTAACTGTGTCTATGACTGTCTGTGACTGTGCCTGTGCCTGTAACTGTGTCTATGACTGTCTGCGTCTGTGTTCCTGTCTGTGTACCTGCCCCAATATGCGTCTCTCTCTCCCTCCCTCTCCTTCCTCATCCTAACCCCTCTGCAGCTTCCCTCAACCCATCCTCCACACTTGCGAATCTTGGAGCACAAACTTCCTCCTCTTCCCCCTTCCCCTCCTCCTCCCCTCCCCCCCCCCCCCTTCATTAACTTCAGGACACTCCACTCTCCGATTTTTTTTCTTCTATAATTTTTTTTTTTTTAGGCGTCTACCTCATTTCCCTCACGACCCCCTCTCGGTATTACGAGAAAATTCTTCTCGCTAAAGGTCCGTTCATTTCCCTTCTCTCTTCGGAAACGTACACAAAGTCACTCGCCCACGAACTCTATCAGTGTGTGTGTGTGTGTGTGTGTGTGTGTGTGTGTGTGTGTGTGTGTGTGTGTGTGTGTGTGTGTGTGTGTGTGTGTGTGTGTGTGCGTGTGTGTGTGTGTGCGTGTGTGTGTGTGTGCGTGTGTGTGTGCGTGCGTGCGCGTGTCTCAACCACAACACCCATCCTCTCCTAAACAAACGAAAGAGAGAGAGAGTGAGCTTCCCCTCTCTCCCCTCTCCAGTCCCCTCACTTCCCTTCTTCTCTAGCCTTCACTTCGTTCATTATAGAGACCTCCCTGTCCCCTTGTTACCCCCCTAGCCTCTCTCGCTCCCTCGCTCCCCCTCTCCGCCCCCTATCGTTTTCCCTACACAGTACAGAGCACATAAAAGCTTCCCTACGCCCCTACCCCTCCACTAACCATCCCCTACCCCCTCCCTAGCCCACTTCCATCACCCTATTTCGCTTTCCCGAGTCTCTCTATCAAACATCCTCTCCTCTGGGTACTTCCATCAAAGTGTATATTTATAGATCCATAGCCCTCCATCGTGCTCGTCTCTGAAAAATACAAACAAAAAATCCCGCTTTCGGAACTACTTCTAGAAACTAACTCCAACTCTTCCTTTTTAATACATCTCTTCACTGAAAATCCCATCATGATCTCTTGATCCCAATCCTTCATCCCACCCCTCCCATTCTCTCTCTCTCTCTCTCTCTCTCTCTCTCTCTCTCTCTCTCTCTCTCTCTCTCTCTCTCTCTCTCTCTCTCTCTCTCTCTCTCTCTCTCTCCATCCTTCCCTATCTCCCTTCCTCTCTCTCTTTTTCTCTAAAGAACACTCCATCAATCTTGCATTAAACACGACCCTCTTAGCAACGTTTCCCTTAGACTAGGGGGAACGTTCCTCTCCATTTCCGCCATAATCATATTGCCTCGAGCGCGATCTCCACCTCTTACACACCATCTCTCGAAGCCTCTCCACCAATCGCGACCACCTTAGGAACTCCTCCACCAATCGTAAATTCTTCGCCCCGACTCTCCCGCGTCATCACCACCAATCATAATTTTGTCCCGCGCCTTCTTCTACAATCTTCCCAGCGCCACCAATCATAACGCCATTAGCCTTTTTCCTCAATCAAGAAAGTCCTTGGCATCGTCTACACTAATCGCAATGCTCCTCGCGCACTCTCAGCCAAACAAAAGTCTCTCCGATTCTCTCCGCCAATCAAAAACATTGTCAGATCTCTCTCTAAACCAATCAGAAAAGACCCCCTACCAGACACTCTCAGCCAATCATAACGTCTCCCGCAGAAATCCCCACCAATAAAGACGTCCCTGTAACTACCCCCCCCCCCCCCATCATAACGTAAAGGCTGCTCCCTACCCTAAAAATAAAACTGAATAAATAAACAATAAATTAACAAATAAACATATAAATAAATCCATTTCACGAACGGTGACAGTTGCATTTCTCTACCAATCACATACCTCCAACTTGCATTATTTCTCTCTCTTTTTATTTTCATTTCTCAGTAAAAATTAAAGTAAAATAAAGAAGGAGCTAAAGTGAAAAACTGCCCCACGGCTTCAGAGACGAAATCGGTGATAGGTTTTCAGCTTCTCTTTAAAAACTCTTAAAGCCACTCTGGGAACGTGTACTTGCATCGCCCTCGTTCCTGCTGGGGAGCGAGCGAGAGAGTGAGGGAGAGGAGCGAAGAGAGGAGGAGGGGCAGGGAGAGGAGAGGAGAGGAGAGGAGGTTGAGTAGTAGTAGGAGGAGAAGAAAGAGATAATGATTGAAAAGAGAGAGCGAGAGAGAGAGAGAGAGAGAGAGAGAGAGCGAGAGAGAGAGAGAGAGAGAGAGAGAGAGAGAGAGAGAGAGAGAGAGAGAGAGAGAGAGCGAGAGAGAGCGAGAGAGAGAGAGAGAGAGAGAGAGAGAGAGAGAGAGAGAGAGAGAGAGAGAGAGAGAGAGAGAGAGAGAGAGAGAGAGAGAGAGAGAGAGCGAGAGAGCGAGAGAGCGAGAGAGAGCGAGAGAGCGAGAGAGCGAGAGAGCGAGAGAGCGAGAGAGCGAGAGAGAGAGAGAGCGAGAGAGAGAGAGCGAGAGAGAGAGAGAGAGAGAGAGAGAGAGAGAGAGAGAGAGAGAGAGAGCGAGAGCGAGAGCGAGAGCGAGAGAGAGAGAGAGAGAGAGAGAGAGAGAGAGAGAGAGAGAGAGAGAGAGAGAGAGAGAGAGAGAGAAAACAAGTGACAATGCATAAGAAGGAGAGTTGGATACGGCTCCTCCACCTCCTGACCTCCGTGAACCAACCAGAACCAGACTGACCCGCTCCGGTGACCCTTTCCAGGACAGGTCACGCCGGCGCCAAAAGCCCATTTTCATACTTCAAGATCCATTACTTCGCTACGATTTTCCTTGCCTCCCCTCCCCCCCCACTCTCTCTCTCTCTCTCTTTCTCTGATCCGCATTATTCTTCGTCGTCTTCCTTCCTCCTCCTCCTTTTCCCCCTATCCTCTCCTTTTCTCTAATTCCTTTCCCCTTTTTTTCTTTTAGTTCCCTTTTCACTCATCCCTCTCCCGTTTCTCTCTTCCTCTTGTTTTTCAATACTCTTACACATCTTTTATTGTCTTACCGCTTCACCTTAACTCGTTCTTTTTTTCCTTTCTTCTCCCTGTTCTCATTTATCTCCACGGTCATCCTTCTCTCTCTTTCCTTTTTCCTACCTCCCTCTGCTACCAGACAATCCCAGAAGTCACAGCTCGAGGTTCGCTTGACTACGAACTTGCATGTTTCGAAGTTTTAATTACCCCCTCCCCCTTCTCTCCCTCTCTCTCTCTCTCTCTCTCTCTCTCTCTCTCTCTCTCTCTCTCTCTCTCTCTCTCTCTCTCTCTCTCTCTCTCTCTCTCTCTCTCTCTCTCTCTTCCTTTTCCTTCTTCTCCTCCTTCTCCCTCAACCCCAGTCTCATTAACACACGTCTTGAACCAAGCCTTCTCGACCTTTCCCGAGAGCCTCCCCCGAAGAGTGAAAACACACCCGAGAACAGGGATGGGTTGGGATGAAACAAAAAAAATGCTGATGAATGCGTGCAAGCAGATAGAGAAGAAGTGAAGCGGGTGCGAAAGGGGTGCGAAAGAGATAAGAAAGGATAAGGAAACAAAACGACAAGAACTGTAATATCAAAGGCAGTGCGCTACCAAAATCATCGAGTCCAGGAGTAACTCTAAGAAACATAAATGAGCGCGGAGTTAATTTGGGGATGCGAAGATGGGGGAAGAGCAGAGGGAGGAGGAAGAGGAGGAGGAAGAGGAGGAGGAAGAGGAGGAGGAAGAGGAAGAGGAGGAGGAAGAGGAGGAGGAGGAGGAAGAGGAGGAGGAGGAGGAGGAGGAGGAGGAGGAGAGGAGGAGGAAGAGGAGGAGGAAGAGGAGGAGGAAGAGGAGGAAGAGGAGGAGGAAGAGGAGGAGGAAGAGGAGGAGGAAGAGGAGGAAGAAAAGGAGGAAGAGGAGGAAGAAGGAGGAGAAGAGGAGGAAGAGGAGGAAGAGGAGGAAGAGGAGGAAGAGGAGGAAGAGGAGGAGGAAGAGAAGGAGGAAGAGGAGGAGGAGGAGGAGGAGGAGGAGGAGGAGGAGGAGGAGGAGGAGGAGGAGGAGGAAGAGGAGGAGGAAGAGGAGGAGAAGCGGAACAGTGGAACGGAGGATAGTGGTTGGAAGAGAGAAGAGAAAAGAAAGAAGAGAGAAGAGAGAAGAGAAAAGTGAAAAGAGAAACAAGGAAAGATGAGGGAGGAGATATGAAGGACGGAGGACGGCGGGAAGGGAAGATAGGGGAAAAAAGGAAGTAGAAGAGGGAGGGATGAAGGTGTAGGGAGAAGAGAGGAAAGACGTAAACGGAGGGAAATCAAATACAAAAAAGACAAAAGAGGGTAGGAACGAGACGGAGAGAAAGGAAGACGGATGGAGAGAGAGTAGGGGCAAATGGAAAGAGGAGAATGGGGAAGAGGGAGGAGGGGAGACGATCTCGGAGAATGAGAGGAGGGGAGGAGGGGGGGGGGGTCACGATTCATCTCGGCAGATTCAGGCTCAGGCTCAGGCGGCGGCGGCGGCGGCGTCTAGGCCCATCGCTCCGTCCCTCCTGAAACTTTGTAGACCAAGCTCTCCCGCGTCATCCTCACTCTCCCCTCCCTCTGCCCCGCCCCTTCCTTCTTTCTTCCCTTTGATCCCCTCTTCTCCCTCCTTCTCCCCTGTCCCCTTCTTCACCCTCCAATCCCTCGTCCTCCTCGTTTTCTTCCTCTTCCTCTTCTCCATCTTCTTCCTACTCCTCTTCTCCCTCTTCCGCCTATTTTCCCTCCTCCTCCTCCTCCTCCCCCACTTTTCCCTCTTCCTCGTCCTCCTCCTCTTCTCCCTCAGCCTCCCGCAGCCCCATCCTCTTGTGCTCTTCCCAACGTCACCCGCAACAGCCCTCCAGTTCCCCGCTCTCTCGTTTTCCTTTCCTTCCGCCGATCTCATTCGATAATTCTTTAATTCTGCCTTCGTCATTGCAATCCACAAGAGATTTGGATGCGAAAAGAACAAAGAAAGAAAGCGAAAGTGAAAGAGAAAAAGAGAGAAAGAAGAGGAAAAGAGTGAGAGGAGAGAGAGAAGAGAGAGAGAGAGAGAGAGAGAGAGAGAGAGAGAGAGAGAGAGAGAGAGAGAGAGAGAGAGAGAGAGAGAGAGAGAGATGCACACTCTCTCTCTCTCTCTCTCTCTCTCTCTCTCTCTCTCTCTCTCTCTCTCTCTCTCTCTCTCTCTCTCTCTCTCTCTCTCTCTCTCTCCTTCCCTCTCTCTCTCTCTCTCTTCCCTCTCTCCCTCCCTCTCTCTCCCTCTCTCCTCTTTACACCTCATCCTCAAGCGGCTCAGGTCACAGACTACGAACAGTGCCTGGCGTCTGCCGCCCTCCCCTCTCCCATACACAGTCGCTACTTCCAGCAAGGCCCTCTCTCTCTCTCTCTCTCTCTCTCTCTCTCTCTCTCTCTCTCTCTCTCTCTCTCTCGCTCTCTCTCTCTCTCTCTCTCTCTCTCTCTCTCTCTCTCTCCATAGTGCCACATTCCCAGCCAGGCCCGTGCCTTCCCTCCTCTCCCAGTGCGTTCCTCTCTTCTGACCACACCCCTTCCCACCTGACCACACCCTCCACCGCCACCTCCCCTTTAAAAGACCCAGCCACACTACTATTTCTTGCGTCTGTCTTCCTCCTTTTACTCCTCCTCCTCCTCTCCTTCCCTCCTCCTCCTTTCCTTTCCTTCTCCTCCTTTCCTTTCCTTTCCTTCTCCTCCTTTTCCTTTCCTTCTCCTCCTTTCCTTTCCTTCTCCTCCTTTCCTTTCCTTCTCCTCCTTTCCTTTCCTTCTCCTCCTTTCCTTTCCTTCTCCTCCTTTCCTTTCCTTCTCCTCCTTTCCTTTCCTTCTCCTCCTTTCCTTTCCTTCTCCTCCTTTCCTTTCCTTCTCCTCCTTTCCTTTCCTTCTTCTCCTTTCCTTTCCTTCTCCTCCTTTCCTTTCCTTCTCCTCCTTTCCTTTCCTTCTCCTCCTTTCCTTTCCTTCTCCTCCTTTCCTTTCCTTCTCCTCCTTTTCTTTCCTTCTCCTCCTCTCCTTTCCTTTTCCTTCTCTCCTTTCCTCCTCCTCCTCCTTCTTCTTCTCCGTCCCTCCTCCTTCTTCTTCTTCCCTCCTCCTTCTTCTCCTTCTTCTCCTTCCCTCCTCCTTCTTCTCCCCCTCCCTCCTCCTTCTTCTCCCCCTCCCTCCTCCCTCTTCTCACTCTCATCCTCCTCCCTCTTTTTCTGTCTATCTCTTTTTCTTCAATTCAATTCCTTCCCTCTTGCTAATTCTCCTCCTGCTCCTTCCTCCTCTTTTCTTCACGACGCCACATCTTCCTCCTGCACTCTTCCTCCCTTTCTCCTCCGCATCCTTGCGCCCTTCCATTACTCTCCTTCCTTCCCCTTTCCAGGCTCTCCCCCCCCTACCCTACCCCTACCCCAATTCCCCTCAGTGGCGACCATCTCAGAGCCATTTGCGGGGGAGGGGCGGGGGTTGAGGGAAGGAGGGGGGGAGAGGGGAGTGGGGAGAGGGGAGAGGGGGACAGGGGAAGTTCGAAGCTGTGGATATCGATCGTCGAGCCATCCAAGGGGCGTCGACCAAAACCCTCTCGTCTCCTCCCCTCCCCTCCCCTCCCCTCCCCTCCCCCTCCCCCTCCTCCCCACCATTCCCTTACTATTTCCCCCTGAACTCAATAAACCAAGGCTAAAGCTACCCCCGCGGCCTCCCCAAGCCTAGTCCTTGCTGCTAAAAATCTTCCCCACCCTCCCTCTCCCTCCCTCCTTCTCCTCCTC
>NC_061831.1:6291525-6306525 GCF_019202785.1 Penaeus chinensis
ACGCGCAAGCTCTGACCTATCGACCGCAATCACTGTGCACTGACGGTGGCCATAAAAAGAGAGAAAAAAAAAGACAAAGAAAAAAAAAAAAAAAAAAAAAAAAGGCATCATGTTACCGATCAAAGGCTCCTGGAAAGCTCCGCCCGCCATGGGGAACAATGTCCCTTCCACTCCTGGGCTACTTCCTCTCCCCCCCCCTTTCCCCTCTTCCTCCTCCTCCTCCTCCTCCTCCTCCTCCTCCTCCTCCTCCTCCTCCTCCTCCTCCTCCTCCTCCTCCTCCTCCTCCTCCTCCCATTTAGTCCTCTTCCTCCTCGCCCCTTTTCCCCTCTTCCTCTTCCTCCCATTTAGTGCTCTCTTTCCTCCTCACCCTTTTTTTCCCTCTTCCTCCACCATCATTCTCATTCTCATTCTTATTCTTATGCTTCTCCTCCCCATTTATTCCTCTTCCTCCACACTCCCTTTTCCTGCTTCCTCTTCCCTCTTTTTCCTCCTCCTTCCCGTTTAGTCTTCCGCCTTTCTTCTCTCTCCCTTTTCCCTCCTCCCCTCCTCCCCTCTTCTTCCTCCTTATCCGCCTTCCTCCTCCTCTATTCCTTTCTATTCACCCTCCACCCTCCTCCTCCCTTCGTTCTCCCCCCCCCCTCTTTCTCCTCTTTCTAAAGCGCACAGATCCCTAGAGAGGGGGGGAGGGGGTTCAATTCAATACCGCAGTATATTAGGTTCAAAAAGAGAAAAAAAATAATGAAAAAAAAAGAAAGATAATTAAATTCTGCATAAATAAACCCAAACAATCATAACAAATGCAACAAAAAATAACACAACTGAATAGGACGAATCAACAAACGACAGCACATAAACAACGCGAAAAAAAGAAAACAAGGAAACAATAGCAGGAGGAACAACCCCCCCCACCACCACCACCCACCCCCACCAACGCCAACAAACAACCAAGAACTGAATACGCGTTCCATAAATACCTCCCTCCCTCCTCCATCCGGCCTCCTCTCTCCCTCAAAGCCCTCCCTTCTCCCTTCCCTCAATGCCTGCCCCTTTCGCCTCTCCCTCAACGCATCTCCCCTTATCCTCTCCCTCAAATCCCCCCCACTCCCCTCCCTCTAAGCCTCCTCCCCTCTTCTCCACCTCAAATCTTCCCCCTCCCCTCTCCCTCAAATCCCCCCCCTCTCCTCTCCCTCAAATCTCCCCCTCCCCCCTCTCCTGTTCCTGAAATCTCCCCCTCCCCCCTCTCCTGTTCCTCAAATCTCCCCCCCCTCTCCTCTCCCTCAAATCTCCCCCCACACTCCCCTCCCTCTAAGCCTCCACCAGCCAACCAAAAGCTCTCCCAATGCTTCCAAAACAGGCCTACCAGCAGACCGTGGAACGTATGCCAAAACAAATGCAAAAAAAAAAAAAACTCAGAGCAAAGGTTTTCTAATGTGATGTTAGCACACAAACGCACGTAATAAAATAAACACAGTAAATATGCTTTATCATCATAACAATATTACTACTTATAATAATAATGATATTAATAATAATAATAATAATAATAATACGAAGAACAAGAAGAAGAAGAAGAAAAATAAGAACAAAAACATAGCAACAATAATAACAAAATTAATAATAAATACATATATAAAAATAAACAATACCAATACCAACAACAAAACAGAACCACCGTACAAAGAACGCGGGATTTAAACCAAATTTAAACAGAAAAAAAAAACCCAGATCGGCAGGACATAAAAGGTTTTCCCCCGCACAGGCCTACCAACCTGGCGCAGCGTTCTCGACATCGATAGAAGCAAGAACTTAGGCCGAGGCTGCACGCACATGCACGCACACACGTACACACACGCGCACGTACACAGAGAAAAAGGAGAGATCTCGGGATATTCCTGTTAGGGCGGGGTGAAGAAGGAATGGAGAGGGAGGAAAAAATGGGGCGGGGGGGGGGGGGGCGAGAGAGGGAGGAATAAATGGGAGGGGAGAGGAGGGAATAAATAGGGGAATAGAGAAGAGAATAAATGGGGGAATAGAGGAGGAATAAATGGGGGAAGAAAGAGGGAGGAATAAATGGGGGGGGGGAGAGGGAGGAATAAATAGGGGGAGAGGGAGGAATAAATAGGGGAAGAGAGAGTCAGGAATAAATGAAGGAAGAGAGAGTGAGGAATAAATGGGGGAAGAGAGAGTGAGGAATAAATTGAGAAAAAGAGAGGAATACATGAAGGAAGAGAGAGGGGGAGTATAAAATGGAGAGGAGAAGAGGAGGAAGGCCGGAAAATAAGAGAGAGCATGACAGGATAGACACAGAGCAAAAGGGAGATGAAGTAATCAAATAGACGAAAGGGATTAAAAGGGATACGAAAAAAAAAAAAAGTTTCCGGAAGCAAAATGAAAGTAAACAAAGAATAACACAAAACCTGGAAAACATATACACCGTAAAACTAAACAAACAAAAATAAATGAAACAGAAACCTCGCAACACGGAGGAAATAAAAACACGGTTTGCGACAAAAGAACAAAAATAAAAATACGAAACGGAGATGAGAAAATGTGATAAATGCAATGTGAAGCATACCAGGAATAAAAGGAGAAATACGCTAATAAGAGAGAAGAAATTAAATAAAAAACGAAGAGATGAAGGGAGAGAGAGAGAGAGAGAGAGAGAGAGAGAGAGAGAGAGAGGAGAGAGAGAGAGAGGAGAGAGATGAGAGAGAGAGAGAGAGAGAGAGAGAGAGAGAGAAAGAGAGAGAAAGAGAGAGAAAGAGAGAGAAAGAGAGAGAAAGAGAGAAAGAGAGAAAGAGAAAGAAAGAGAGAAAGAGAGAAAGAGAAAGAGAGAAAGAAAGAAAGAGAGAAAGAGAGAGAGAAAGAGAGAGAGAAAGAGAGAGAGAGAGAAAGAGAGAAAACGATGATAAACGAAAACAACAACACAGAAGAGCGAAAGAGAAAAACGGTGGAAAAACGAGAGAAAAAAAATGAGAGCTCGGGCGTGTGCACAGCATTACCCACAGGAGCCGCCGGGGTGTGAGGGCGCGGGCGAGAGGGCGGATTCCCCTGGCCGTCCTTGATCCTTTTGCTTCATTTTCCTTCTTTCCCTTCCCTCTTTTCTCACCTTTCTATTTCCCTTCTCTCCCTTTCCTCGTTTCCCGTCTTTAAAAAAAAAAAAAAATCCGTTCTTTTCCTTCCCTCCCTTTCCCCTACTTTGTTTTTTTTCTTTTCTTCCATCGTTTCCCCCTTCTTTTCCTTATCCTCGTTCTTTCCTTTCCCTCGTGTCCCTCTTTTTTAACCCTTTATTCCTGTGCCTCCCTTTCCCTTCTCTTCCCTGCTCTTTGCTTCACGGGATTTATTACCTTTCCTTTCCTTCCTTTGTTCCCATACCTTTCTTTGTCTCCGTTTCCCTTATTACTAATCTGAAGTGCACATACAACGCAACAACAGCAACAATAACAACAACAACAAATCGAAAAAAGAAGCAACGACTCCCAAGTGGAAAGAATTATCAATGATTGATGATGACGATGCCGACGATGACGATGATGATGAAGGTGACGAAGACGACTGATAATGGCAGCTTATAACGATGTAAGAGTGAGAATTCTTTCGAAGTTAAGACGGCAAGGAAAGGAGGGGGGGAGGGGGAGGGAGAGGGAGAGGGAGAGGGAGAGGGAGAGGGAGAGGGAGAGGGAGAGGGAGAGGGAGAGGGAGAGGGAGAGGGAGAGGGAGAGGGAGGGGGGCGGGGGAGGCACCGACCAATACCAGCCGACACCAACCGACTCTTAAGTACAGGTTCTACAGCGAATGGAAAGGAGTTGGGAGAAGGGTGGGGGAAGGGTAGGGTAGGGAGGTGAGAAGAAAGGAGCTGGGAATGGGGGGAAGGGGGGAATGGGGGAAGGGGGGGGGAAAGGGGAAAGGAAATGGATTGGGGAGGGGGGAAGGGAAGGGATGGGGAGGGAAGGGGTTAAGGGAAGGAGTTGAGGAGGGCGCTAGGGTAGAGAGAGAGAGAGAGGGGGGGGGGGGGGTGAAAGGGTCGGGCTGAGCAACGGAAGGCATTGGAACGCTCAGCATTTCCTCCGTCAGCGCTCCCCCCCTCCGCCTGCAACGCCCCCCCTCCGATGTGCAACGCCTCTGCCATCCCTGAGGGCATGACATGAGTGAGGGAGAGGGGCAGAAAGGAGAAAAGGGACACGGATGATGAAATAAAAGAAGTGAGACAGGAAATGAGAGAAAAGAGGGGAGGGAGGGAGAGAGAGAGAGCGCGATAAGGAGAGTAGGAAGAGAGAGAGAGAGGTGAAGGAGGGGATGAATGGGGAGCTGGAGGAGAGGGAGGGAGGGAAGTCGAGAATGAGGGAGAGGGAGGGAAGGGAGGAGGAGGAAAGGGAAGAGAGAAAGGAGAGGAGAGAAGAGAGGGAGTGCGAAAAACGCTGCCTGGAAAAGGGAGAGAGGAAGGGGGGAAGGGAAGAGGAAACAAGGGGAAGCGTTAAAAAAGGTGGTGGGAATAGGGGTTAAAAACTCAACCAGGAAACAAGGAAACAAGGGAAGGACACAACAGAGGATTAAGAGATGAAAAAAAAACGAGAGAGAGAGAGAGAGAGAGAGAGAGAGAGAGAGAGAGAGAGAGAGAGAGAGAGAAAAGAAAGCGAGAAAGAGAGAGAAAAGGCAGTGAAAAAAAACAAGCGATACATAGATAGATAGATAGATAGATAGATAGATAGATAAATAGATAGATAGACAGAGAGAAGGGAGCCAACACAAAATCGCTCCGCCAACACTCGTCTGCTCAACCTGGCCATAGGTAAATCAAAACCAAAATATGCTGACTGCATACACCCGAAAGAAAGACAAACACGAATGAAAGTAATCAAAAGTAACATTAATCGCGAGAGCAAAGAATCTGGGGCGAGAGGAGGTAGACGAGGTAGAACGGAAGGAAGGTGGATAGGGAAGGGTAGGAAAATCAGAAAAACGAGGGAGAAAATACAGATGAGGAAGGAGAAAAGGAAGAAAGGAGGAGAAAAGGGAGTCAGGAAAAAATATCAAGAAGAAGGAGAAGGAAGATGAGGATGATGATTAAGAATAACAAGGAGGAAGAGGAGAAGAATTATTATGCGAATGGAGAGATACAAGACGATGGTGATTATGAGAAAAGACGAGGAAGAGGACGATGATGATTACGTGAAAGGAAAGAGGAATTCGACGAGGGTAAAACCAAGAGGAAGAACAGAAATCAGAGTCACCAAAAATAGGGAAAAAAAGGGATGAAGGAAGAATAGGAATAGGAACCCAAACGTTCGGTGGGGGGTGTGGGGGGGGGGGGGAGAAGAAGAAGAGTCCTTCGCGTCCTTCGTCTACAGGAGAGTCAGGCAAGCCAAGGCAGGAAGTACCCGAGCGTGACACGAAAGAGAGGCAACCACGCGGGGATCACGTTTCTGCAGACCTCGTATAGGAAATCAATGCTAAGGTTCCCCCTTGGTCGTGAGGGGGTGGGGGGAGGGGAGAGGGGAGAGGGGAGAGGGGAGAGGGGAGAGGGGAGAGGGGAGAGGGGTGGGGAGAGTGGAGAGGGGAGAGGGGAGAGGGGAGAGGGGAGAGGGGTTGGGGGGAGAGTGGAGAGGGGAGAGAGAGGGAGAGGGGGGGAGAGAGAGAGGCTATTTTAGTAACTGCTGTTGCTGTTGATGTTACCTCTTTGTTGCAGCTGCAGTTGTTGTTTTTGTTGCTTATGATAACATTTACCTGCTGTTTGTGCCTTTGCAATGAATGATACGGGAATGAAGGCGACGATTTATTAATTATCGCATTTCATTCCATTATTATTATTACGTTTACATTCTTCCTCGCACCGGGAACCGCGGTAGCAATAAACCAGGGGTGGATATTTCCGCTATTCACCTCTTTGGTTAATTAGTTACTAGTGCTGTTAATGAGTTATTGATTTCATTGTAAGTACTATTGTTCTCTCTCTTATTTTGCAATGACTACCGCTGGTTCATGAAATGGTTGTAATGAGGAACCGTTGTTTCCGTTGTGGTTGTTCAGACGAAACCAAGAGCACGAATGAGGATCACTACAACGACAGTAGTAATAATACTGGATATTTTTTGTTATCACTGTTGTTGTTGTTGTAGTTGTTGGTGATGGTGATGGTACCAATTTTCTAAAAGGCTATAACAATACCCATTATAGTATCCGGAACCTGCGCCGAGCGACACATACTAACGAACATGAATGCAAAAACACATTAAACATGTACGTACCCTCCTCCCTTCCCTCCCTCCCTCCCTCCACTTTGAAACATGGACTGAACTGACGCCCAGGGGTCTGAAAGTGGAGGTCGACATTCCACTTCGTACCCTGAGAGCTGGGAGAGGGAGAGGGAGAGGGAGAGGGAGAGGGAGAGGGAGAGGAAAGAAGCGACAAAGGAGGGGATGGAAGGAGGGATGAAAGGAGGGACGGGAGGGAGGGAGCGGGTAAGGAGAGAGAGGAGAGAGGAAAGCTTAAATGGTGGGAGACATACATCAACTTGAGAGAGAAAAAAAAAAGGAAAAATACGACGGGAGAAAAGTCTAAGAAAGAGAAGACAGGAGGAATGAAGTAAAACAAAATATACATAAAATGAAACGGAAGAAGAAAGCGAGGGAAGGTGACCAGAGAAAGAAGAAAGAGGGATAAATAGAAAGGACCGGACTGTGGGGAAAGGTAGCCGAGAAGACAGAAAGAAGAGGCAAAAGAAAGGGATTTAGGTAAACGTGGACGAGAAAGTTCAGCAATGCGTGATGAGGAAAGAAAGGGGAGAGCGCGCGCGCGAGAGAGGGTGGACGGACGCGAACCAATACAAACGCGAATGTTTACACCATTCTACCTTATTCCACACCGAACGAGGGGAGCACGCAGGGTGGGTTTTAAAGGGAAAGAGAGAGACAGAAACTGATAGTGGAAAAAAAATATATATATATTTATCTATTTACCCATTTCTGCAAGCAAGCAAGCGCTTGGGTGAGACAGAGAGACAAAGAGACAAAGAGACAAAGAGACAAAGAGAGAAAGAGAGAGAGAGAGAGAGAGAGAGAGAGAGAGAGAGAGAGAGAGAGAGAGAGAGAGAGAGAGAGAGAGAGGGAGGGAGGGAGAGAGGGAGGGAGGGAGGGAGGGAGGGAGAGAGAGAGAGAGAGAGAGAGAGAGAGAGAGAGAGAGAGAGAGAGAGAGAGAGAGAGAGAGAGAGAGAGACAGAGAGAGAGAGACAGAGAGAGAGAGACAGAGAGAGAGAGAGACAGAGAGAGAGAGAGACAGAGAGAGAGAGAGAGAGAGAGACAGAGAGAGAGAGAGAGACAGAGAGAGAGAGACAGAGAGAGAGAGAGAGAGAGAGAGAGAGAGAGAGAGAGAGAGAGAGAGAGAGAGAGAGAGAGAGAGAGAGAGAGAGAGAGAGAGAGAGAGGGGGGAGGTAGATATTTCACATTACCCGCCGTAATTGCCCCGTCCCAACACCTGTCACAGATGTCGAGCACAAGAGACGCAGCAGCACACGCGCCGCTCGCCCGCTCGCGCTCTGACATCATCACAAACGAAACGTCATGATAAACACTTCCTCGGCCCGCTCGACCTCCACGTCTTCGGAGGAATTGGGGGGGGGGGGGGAAGGGGAAGAGTAAGGGGGAAGAGGTAAGAAAAATGCACGAAGAAGGGGGGAAGATAAAGGAATGAGAAGGGGGTGAATAGGGATGGAAGAGGAAGGGACATGGGAAATGGAGAAAGGGAAAAGGAAATGAGAAGAGGAAGGGGAAGGGGAAAGAAATGGAAGGAGAAAGAAAGGGGAGAGGGAAGAAATGGAAGGAGAAAGAAAGGGGAGAGGGAAGAAATGGAAGGAGAAAGAAAGGGGAGTGGGAAGAAATGGAAGGGGAAAGGAAGGGTAGACAGGGGAGAAAAAAAGGAAGGGAAAAAGAAAAGTGAGGCAACTAAGTCACACATGAAAAGATAAAGAAAGGATGGAGAAATATGACTGCTAACGAAATTAAGAGAAAAGAGGGACGAAAAGAGAATAAGCAACGGAAAAGGAAAGAAAATAAGACTGAAGGTACCTGAGAAAACCCACACAAGAATGCACGGTGCAGAACTAAGACCAAAAGAAAATATAACGAAAAGGACAAGAAAATTATGCACGCCAACCCCAAGAAAGAAAAAAAAAACACAAACAGACATACAAACAAACAAAACGACCGACCCAAATGAGAAATAAAAAAAAAAAAAAAAACGGAGCTAAAGACGAAATAAACCCGAAAGCCCATCGCCAACCCAGGAAAGCTAGCAATCGGCCGGCAGTCAACCCGCCAACAACCCCTCGCCTCGCCGCCTCCCTCTCATTCATGCAACATCCAGCTCAAGATTTAAATTCATTCAAACTCATCCTAAAGACCCTCGCTCTCGCCCCCCCTCCCCCACCCTTAACCATCCTCCCTCCTCCCATCCGCCCCTTCCCTTCCTAACCCACCAATACCCGCCAATAGAAAAAAAAAACAACCTCAAATCGCCCCTTCCCCTCCCTCCTTCCTACCAATCGTCCCGCCATGCCCCCTCTACCAATCCACCCTTTCCCCTCCTCCCACCGAACCCACCCTCCCTCCCGCCCTCCCTCCCTTCCTCCCTCCCTTTTCCAAGCGCTTTCGACAACCGTGTCACAGCTGATGACATTGGCCCAAGATTTATCTCCGCTTAGCATGGGAGAGCTGATAGAGCGTTAGCAGCGACGCAGCCTCCGCACGTTGAATATTTATCTGCCGGAGGCAATGGGAAGGAAGGGGAAGGGGAAGGGGAAGGGGAAGGGGAAGAGGAAGGGAGGGAAGATGAAGGGAGGGAGGGAAGAAGAAGAGGAAGGGAGGGGAGGGAAGATGAAGGGAGGGAGGGAAGGGAATAGGAGAGGAGGGAGGGGAGGGAAGATGAAGGGAGGGAGGGAAGGGAAGAGGAGGGGAAGGAGGGGAGGGAGGGAAGGGAGAAAAAGGAGAAGGGGAGGGATGGAAATGGAAAGGGGAAGGAAGGGTAAAGAGGGAAGTGAGGGAAGTGAGGAGGGGGGGAAATGAAAAAGGGGAGGGAAGGATAGAGGAGGGATAAACAAGAGGGCGTGGAAGGTAAGAAGGGGGAAACAGACTCTGGGACGAAAGGTAAGAGGGGGATATAGAAGAGGGAAGAGAGACGGACGAGGGGAAATCCAAGTGGATGGAGAGAAAGAAGGGGAGATATGGAAAAAAAAAAGAGACGAGGAGGAGGTTGTTGGGAAAAGGAAATGAAGGGCAGAGAAATAGGGAGGGAATGATAGATGCACGAAGAGAGGAGGAGGAAGGAGAGAGTCAAGCCAGCTAGCAAGCCAAGCCAGCACATGTGACGGAGCGACACTTGCGTGCGGACTGAGGAAATGACAAGCCCATAATTCTTCACTGAAACCTAATTCAATACATTTGGGAACGCCGCCATGCATGCGAAAATGTGACGTTCGCAAATCATGGCATGTGAAAATCACGTTACTATTTGCCAAAACCGGAGAAGAAAAATTTTTTTTTGCGAAGTCGGTATTCAAGCTTAGCTGCATTTTATCCATCTCTCTTGGTGTTCTTTCCCAGCCAAGGCCATTGTCGACGGCGATCAATGACACTGAACTCCAAATATAGGTAGGGACAGTATTCCCTAAAGCATAACCAAAACTAAAAGATTGAATTAATAACAATAACAGGAACAAGAACTTTAAATCAAATGCCTAAAACAAAAACATGAAAGTCGAAAAAAAAAGTTAAAACTCCTCCTCCCCCACCTCATAAACCATGACCCATTAAGAGCATAAATACAAAATATACAAACATGAAAAAAAAACACGTGCCATTACGAAGCCCCCCCCCCCTGCCATCCCCCACCCCCACCCCCACCAAAAAAAAAAAAATCAAATCCATCCCCCCCCCCCTCTCCTGCCATGAACAATATGTTGAAAAACAATTAAGCCCCAAAGAACAGACTCCACTTCATCCTAAAAATCATGAAATAACATTTTCCCGAAATACACTCGACGTTACACACACACACGTTTTGAGTAAATACTCCAAATGCTTCCCTCATATTAAACATCTGCCATGAAAACTCCCACTTTCAATGCGAGCAGTTTATAGGGCATGCATCGTGCATATGCAGTTTGCATGTTGAACTATATGACTTATTTAATACACGCAACATACGGAACGAGTGAATGGATGTCATCAATAACGGACACTTGTATAAACACAGATATGCGCCTTTCACTGTATACAGGCGTGTGTGTGTTTGCACAAATGTGTATTTTGATTGGTAGACAGAAAGGTTTATAGATCGATATATATATATATAAATAAATAGACAGATACATAAACAAAAGAAATATAATATCACTGAAATATAGTTACTGATAAATGCAGCGCACGTATCATATAGCACAATGTGAATAAATGGATCGTATATACATATAGTGTATACGCGTAAATAAGTATATCCATCTGTATACACAATACAAAATTGCACACGCCGTATATAGGCTACAGAGTAATTTCCCCAGAGTTTGCGAAGAACCCCCGATCGATGCTAGGCCGCGAAGCTTCCATGAACTTGAGAACTACTCCACTTCCTACCTCCTACCTCCTCCTCCCTCCACCTTCACATCCACCTCCTCCTCCACCTTCACATCCACCTCCTCCCTCCACCTTCACATCCACCTCCTCCCTCCACCTTCACATCCACCTCCTCCCTCCACCTTCACATCCACCTCCTCCCTCCACCTTCACATCCACCTCCTGTCTCCACCTTCACATCCACCTCCTGTCTCCACCTTCACATCCACCTCCTGTCTCCACCTTCACATCCACCTCCTGTCTCCACCTTCACATCCACCTCCTGTCTCCACCTTCACATCCACCTCCTGTCTCCACCTTCACATCCACCTCCTGTCTCCACCTTCACATCCACCTCCTGTCTCCACCTTCACATCCACCTCCTGTCTCCACCTTCACATCCACCTCCTGTCTCCACCTTCACATCCACCTCCTGTCTCCACCTTCACATCCACCTCCTGTCTCCACCTTCACATCCACCTCCTGTCTCCACCTTCACATCCACCTCCTGTCTCCACCTTCACATCCACCTCCTGTCTCCACCTTCACATCCACCTCCTGTCTCCACCTTCACATCCACCTCCTGTCTCCACCTTCACATCCACCTCCTGTCTCCACCTTCACATCACCTCCTGTCTCCACCTTCACATCCACCTCCTGTCTCCACCTTCACATCCACCTCCTGTCTCCACCTTCACATCCACCTCCTGTCTCCACCTTCACATCCACCTCCTGTCTCCACCTTCACATCCACCTCCTGTCTCCACCTTCACATCCACCTCCTGTTTCCACCTTCACATCCACCTCCTGTCTCCACCTTCACATCCACCTCCTGTCTCCACCTTCACATCCACCTCCTGTCTCCACCTTCACATCCACCTCCTGTCTCCACCTTCACATCCACCTCCTGTCTCCACATCCACATCCACCTCCTGTCTCCACCTTCACATCCACCTCCTGTCTCCACCTTCACATCCACCTCCTGTCTCCACCTTCACATCCACCTCCTGTCTCCACCTTCACATCCACCTCCTGTCTCCACATCCACATCCTCCTCCACCTCCACCACGAAGGGCCCGGCGAGGATCTCCCATCCGGGCCAAAAATCGCCCGCGCGAAGCATGCATAATTCGCAATCAAACGCATCCTCTTATCAAGCACGCACATCCTGTCACGGGAACACGCCATCACCTTGTCATTACACCTAATTCCCGTCTGCCACCCCAAGGAACGCGCCCCCGCACCCACTCGCTCTCCGACGACCCTCTCTCCTGCCCTCTCTCCTGATCTCCCCTTGCCCTCCATTGCCACCCCTTGCCCTTGGGACTTCTTCCCTTCCCCTCTCGTCTCATTTTCTCTTCCCTCAGCCTTCCCCTTCCCCTTCCCCTTCCCTTCCCATCTCAATTTCTCTTCTCTCATACTCCCCCTTCCCCTTCCCCTCCCTTCCCATTTCATTTTATCTTCTCTCATCCCCCCTTCCCCTTCCCTTCCCTAGCCTCCCCTGCCCTCATCCACCCCTCTTCCCTGTCTCCTTCGCCATCCTCCCTTCCCATTCGTGCCCCTTAGCCTTCATTTCCTCCTCATCATATCATCGGACTACATTCCATTCACTTCACTTCACTTTAACCTATCACCTTCTCTTTCCCATCCCTTCCCATCCCTTTCCTTTACCTTCCTCTTTTCTTTCCCTCACCTCCCTTCCCTTTTCCTTTCTTCGTCCCCATCCCTTCCTTTCCCTCACCTCCCCTTCCCCCCCAACCCCTCCCTTTCCCTTTCCCTATAAATTTCCTTTCCCTTTCTTCCCCTTTTTACTTGTATTTCATTTCATTTCCTTCCCTTTCCCTTCATTTCCTTCCCTTTCCCCTCTTTTCCCCTTCCCCTTCCATCCCTCTACCGCCGTTGCCGTGAAGCACATCACTCCTTAAAGGTGGGCGCCGGGAAGCATATCGCATGACTCTTGGATCCAAACTTTGACTAATGATGATGATGATTGATGATGATGGTGGTGGTAGTGGTGATGGTGACGATTGTATTGGTGGTGGTGATTGTATTGTATTGGTGGTGGTGGTGGTTGTAGTGGTGGGGATTGTGGTGGTGGTGGTGATTGTATTAGTGGTGGTGGTGGTGGTGATTGTATTAGTGGTGGTGGTGGTGATTGTATTAGTGGTGGTGGTGATTGTATTAGTGGTGGTGGTGATTGTATTAGTGGTGGTGGTGATTGTACTGGTGGTGGTGGTAGTGGTGTTTTGTTGTTGTTGTTGTTGATGATGCACGTTGAAAATCGTGGTGATGATGCAATGTTGATATTTATTGTTGACGACGATGAAAGTGAACCCAAATAATGGTAACAACGACAAGATAATAAATGAGACAAATAAAAAAAAACATTAAAAAAGCATCTATCATAATAACAATCCCACCACTAACACCACCACCACCAGCCACCACCACCATGTGCTTTCACGACACGTACACATCATGTTATCTGCTTGATGATGCACATTTCGGCCAACAGGAAACACTAATGAGGCAACACAACGCGCCAGTAATGAACCCAATACACCAGCTGGCGGGGAAACAAATGGCCAGATCCATCATGCGCCAAAAAGCAAGCAATCACAGCAAGCAATTTGCCGTGGGTGAAATTAAGAGACATTATAAGAAGAAATTATAAGAGAGAGAGAAAAAAAGGGGGAGGGGGGAATGGAGAAAATCAAGGCTGCAATGATGTCGACGATGGAAGAGAGAGAATAATAGTAAGTATTGCTATGGCAACTGCAACAGGAATAGCTATTGTAACGATGACGGTGCTGATGATAATGATGATAAAGAACAACAACAACAACGACAATACACGTTAAAACAACAAGAGACAAAAATAACAACGACGACAACAGCCACGATAACAACAGCAATGATAATCGTAAAGGTAATAACTATAATAACAATAATAACTATAACAATAACAACATTTCCCAAAACCGCAAAATCTTTACACAAAGAAAGCCAAGGACAACCAACCCCGCATGCCACCCCCCCAACCCCCACCCCCCGCAACCCCTTTCTAAACAGCTGATTCGCCCTTCAAGCAAACCATGCAAACTGTGCAAGAGCTTTTCCTTGCAAGATCTCTGGTTGCTGCCTCGGTCTCTGTCTGTATCTCTCCCTCCCCCTCACTCCCTCGCTCCCTCCCTCTCCCCTGGTGTGTCTGTATGTGTGTGTGTGTGTGTGTGTGTGTGTGTGTGTGTGTGTGTGTGTGTGTGTGTGTGTGTGTGTGTGTGTGTGTGTGTGTGTGTGTGTGTCTGTCTCTGCCTGCCTCTCCTCTCTCAGTCTCTCCTCTCTCAGTCTCTCCTCTCTCAGTCTCTCCTCTCTCAGTCTCTCCTCTCTCAATCTCTCCTCTCTCAGTCTCTCCTCTCTCAGTCTCTCCTCTCTCAGTCTCTCCTCTCTCAGTCTCTCCTCTCTCAGTCTCTCCTCTCTCAGTCTCTCCTCTCTCAGTCTCTCCTCTCTCAGTCTCTCCTCTCTCAGTCTCTCCTCTCTCAGTCTCTCCTCTCTCAGTCTCTCCTCTCTCAGTCTCTCCTCTCTCAGTCTCTCCTCTCTCAGTCTCTCCTCTCTCAGTCTCTCCTCTCTCAGTCTCTCCTCTCTCAGTCTCTCCTCTCTCAGTCTCTCCTCTCTCAGTCTCTCCTCTCTCAGTCTCTCCTCTCTCAGTCTCTCCTCTCTCAGTCTCTCCTCTCTCAGTCTCTCGTCTCTCAGTCTCTCGTCTCTCAGTCTCTCGTCTCTCAGTCTCTCGTCTCTCAGTCTCTCGTCTCTCAGTCTCTCGTCTCTCAGTCTCTCGTCTCTCAGTCTCTCGTCTCTCAGTCTCTCGTCTCTCAGTCTCTCGTCTCTTTCTCTTTCTCTTTCTCTCTTCTCTTTCTCTTTCTCTCTCTTTCTCTCCTCTCCTTTCCTCTCCCGATTCGTGCGCCCCAGACAACCGTTTCCGACCCGTGGCCCTGCGTGACCAGACACAACTGCTTCATTTCGTGTTTGACCTTTACAAGACGGTTATCCCCAGGTCCCAAGCGTCTGTCTGTCGGCTTGATCCTTCCCTCCCTTCTCCTAACCCTTCCCCCCCCTTTCAACATTTTTTTCTTCTTCTTCTCCTCATTCTCCTCCTCCCCCGTTGTCTGGAATGTGGAGTGACCACGCCTGACCTAAGATAGGGCGGGATGGTAGGCGAGGTTCAAGACATACCCCCCCCCCCCAAAAAAAAAAAAAAAAAAGTATGGAAAGACATCTGACCTCAGCTTAGAGGGCAGAATGAAGGCCTCCTGACCCTAGGTGGACTGGAATGACCCAATCTAGGGTAACAAGGGCAAGTTGTCTGACCTCAGCTCGGACGGGACCTCGCCTTGAATGCGAGGAA
>NC_061831.1:6311525-6321525 GCF_019202785.1 Penaeus chinensis
ATAGAGATAGAGAGAGAGAGGGAGAGGAGAGAGGGGAGAGGAGAGAGGGGAGAGAGAGGGGGGAGAGAGAGGGGAGAGAGAGGGGGGAGAGAGAGAGAGAGAGAGAGAGAGAGAGAGAGAGAGAGAGAGAGAGAGAGAGAGAGAGATAAACTAAAATGAAAGATAATTAATAAAGTTAAAACAGATAAACATGAGAATGAGACTGAGAGAGAGAGAGAGAGAGAGAGAGAGAGAGAGAGAGAGAGAGAGAGAGAGAGAGAGAGAGAGAGAGAGAGAGAGAGAAACAGGGGGGGGGGGGTGAAAAAACCGTCCAGGTGACCTCAAATGCTAAGGCCAGGCGGCGGATGAACTGTGATCTGACAAAATGCGCGTGAGAGAGGAGGAGGAGGAGGAGGGGGGGGGGGCAGAGGTAAGGGGGGGGGGGAGAGGGGCAATGAGAGAAAGAAGAGGGGGGTAGGGGGGAAAGGACCGCGATTCTAATCTGAATGAGAAAGGGCGGGAAGAAAGACTAAGAATTCCATATTCCTTTCACATCACATTTTGAAAAATAAATAAATTAATTAATTAATTTCATAAAATTAAAAAAATAAATGCGCAATACCGTTTATGTTTGTGCAAATAAAACCACGCATAGGCAATACATGCACATGAAAGACAACATAAGATAATCATAAAATAAATAAAAATGAATCGACGTCATTTATCATTTTCATAACTAGCCAACATTATTACATCCATAAACACCGAAAAGGCAAAATTATAACAACACCCTCAAAACAGTCATCGCCGCAATAAAACTAAAAACTAGCATCAATAGCCAATTAATTACTAAAAGAATCCATCCCCCCCCCCCCCAAAAAAAAAAACAAAAAAAAACGAAAAAACGAAACCGGACTGTTCCTTCCTCACCCCCTCTCCCCCTCTCCCCCCCCTCCATCCCGATCGTCACCTCCCCCCACCCCTCCACCGGGAGTCGGACCCAAACACTCCACAACCTCGATTCACGTGTTCCTGCAAATTGCAATTAACAATCTGCAACGTCACCTCGTAATCAAACTTCAACCCCTCTATCCACTCCCCCTTCCCTCTCTCCATCCCCTCCTCCCCTCTTCTCTTCTCTTCTCTTCTCTTCTCTTCTCTTCTCTCTCTCCCAATCCTCTTCCCCTTCTCATCCCCTCCCCGCCCCTCCTCTTCCCCTCCCTCTCCCCATCCTATTCCCCTTCCCCTTCCCACTTCTCCTCCCCCCTCTTCTCCTCCCCCTCCACATTTCCCCCTTTCGCGCCCTCTTCCCTCCCCCACCACAAAAGCAAGGTGATCAAGCAATAATAAGGAAGGTAATTAAGAGAGGTGGAGGAAGGGGGAGGGGGGGGGGGAGGAAGCGAAGGGAGGAGAGTGAGAGGGAGGGAATAGGAGGCGGTGAGAGGGAGGGAATAGGAGGCGGGGAGGGGGAGGGGAAGAGGAGGGGATACGACCGGATACTTGTTTCCTATGACAGTGAATAATTATGGAACGCCTATCTGAACGATGAGTAATTGAGGCCGTCCGCAGCTGGGAATAAAGGTGGGGGTGGGGGTGGATGTAAGGGGGGGGGGTAAGGGCATGGGAGAGGGAAGGTTAAGGGGAAGTGGAGATAGAACGGGGAGGGGAATGGACAGGGGGATGGTGAAAGGGACGAGCGAAGAGGAAGGGAGCGGAGGGGAAGGGGAGCGGGGAAGGGGAGCGGAGGGGAGGGGAGCGGGGAAGGGGAGCGGAGGGGAGGGGAGCGGGGAAGGGGAGCGGAGGAGGGGAGGGGAGCGGAGGGGAGGGTATGGGGAGAGGAAAGGAGGGAAGGGGAGGGAAAAAAAGAGAAGGGATGGGAAAAGAGAAGAGAAAAGAAGATAAGACAAAGTGAGTGAGAGGTTAGCACGGATTATGTGAGGAAACAAGTAAAGATGTGTGCGGAAAGGTAGGAGAGGATGTGGCAGACGGCGTGGGGGGAGGGGGGGGAGGAAGGAAAAGAGGACGAATGGATTAAGGGGGGGGGGGTTGGACAGCTGATCTCCGCCATCTCTCAAAAGGTAAACAAAAGAGGTACGGGTGAGGGTGGGGTCGGAGGCAGGGGAAAGCGAGAAAAAAATCGTAAACAGCATCTTGCTTCTTCGAAAAGAGAATCTGAGTGAATTGTAAAGACATGGTGGGGAGAGGGGGGGGGGGTTGACGGACGAGGTCACAAACACAGAGGTAATGAATGAACTGTGGGGTTGGGGAGATAAGAAAGGAGAGAAAGGGTGAGAAGTGGGGAGAAAAGGAAGGAGAGAATGGGTGAGAAGGGAGGGAGGGAGGGAGGGAGGGAGGGTGAGAAGGGAGGGAAGGAGGGAAGGAGGAGAGGAAGGAGGAGAGGGAGGAGGAGAGAGGGTAGGGGAGGGGGAAAGGGAAGAGAGGAAGAGGGAAAAGGGAAGGCATAAAATCAAGAAGATGAAGATAAAGTTCCAAGCAATACCTGGGAGAGAGAACGGAGAATGGGAGTTAGAAAAGACGGACAGAAAGAAAGAAAGGAAAAAAAAAACCACTATAAGGAAGAACGTGAGGGCGAGAAACGAAGTGACAAAGCCGCCTAACGCAAACAACAACACAGACACCGAACGAAAGACGAGAGAGAACGGCGGAGAATCTGCACAGACCTCGCCACTCCGGATTCAGCACAGCCTTTCTCCTACGAACACTCGGCACAAAAGGTGGGGGAGGGGAGGAAGGGGTAGTGGAGGGCAGGGAAGGACAGTGAAAGGAATAGGGGAGGGGAGTGGGAGGATAAGGAGAGGGGGGGGGGTGGAAGGAAGGAGAATAGAGAGCAGAAGGAAAGGAGGGGAGGGTAAATAAAGGGAAGAGAAGGAAAGAGAGAGGGTAAGGAAAGGGAAGACGAGGGGAAGGAAAGGGGAGACGAGGGGAAGGAAAGAAAAGGGGGAGTAGTGCCAAAGGGGGTAGGCGAGCGAAGAGAATGGGGGGAGAAGAGAGTTTTAGGAAAGGGGAGAGGTGATAAGAGGAAGGAATGGGGTGGGGGGGACTGGGGAGGCAAGTCTGGAGCTGACAGGTTTCAGAACAATGCCACCTGCATGACCAGCGGCGTGCTATGGTCAATACCAGCACATCCCCCGGACCGTGCATGACGAGTGTACCGTTTCCATTACATAGTCACGCTCACTTATGCCAGTAATGCTCGATGCGCTCACGAAGGCAAGGGAGGGCCACCAACACAGTAAAGCTGTGGCAGTAATGACATGATTAACAACCTAAAATGTAGATAAAAGGAGGAATAACCCAAGAGAGAAAAGAAGAATAACACGAGAGATATGGAATAACACAAGAGAAAATAAATAACGCGAGAGAGAAAAGAAATAGGACAAAAGAGAAATTGAATAACAGAAAAGAGAAGAAAACTAACTTAGGGGCTAAATGATAACGATGAAGAGGACGAAAGCAATGCTGATAAGAATGGCCATGGAGAGATAATCATGAACATTTTATAATTCAACACAAAAGGCAAGGCATTTTAAAGGCCGCTATAATTAGAATGTGCCGGAGTTATGTACTGTGTGCGTTGGAGGATATACACATACATATACATGAGAGTATATATGTGTGTGTGTGTATGTGTGTGTGTGTGTGTGTGTGTGTGTGTGTGTGTGTGTGTGTGTGTGTGTGTGTGTGTGTGTGTGATATATATATATATATATATATATATACACACACACACACACACACACACACATACATACACATACACACACACACACACACACACACACACACACACACACACACACACACACACACACACACACACACACACACACACACACACACACACACACACATATATGCAAACATACTCCTAATAAAAAAGCTAAATATAAATAAGCCTTAGTATCTATCTATACACCTACGTACCTACCGGAGCAAAACCCAGACTAATCATTTGCAGCGACGCAGGTGACGGCATATGGCACGGACGCGGACCGCTGCAGCCGTGCGAATCGCTCGGGATTTCGTCACTGTTACATAATGGGTGCCACAGCCAGCCGCCGCGTGCGAACTCGTCATTTGGGGATGGCTGAACGCAATTAATGCCGCCGTTTCTCATAATTTCGAAAATGTAACTGTAGTTCATGTTTATGGTTGGGTTATTTGTGCCACCTGGGTGTTTTCTCTGCATGTCTTTAAAAATGTAAAATATAAATAGATGTACAATAGTTTATCCATTCATCTATTTATCTATTGAGACATGCCCGATAAAACACTGCCTAATGATGCAAGGTTCCTCCAGCAACCAGTGAAGGAGCCGTAGCCATGTTGCACTGCAGAATCTGGCACTAGTGCAGTGAAGCGCCGAGAGTCTTATGTGATGAAAGCACGCTCAAGACCCTGATACCATTGCAGTGAAGGACAATGCCATTGTGATATTGCCAGACACTAGCGCAGTGGCGCACTGTAACACTGGTACCTTTAAGAACCAGAAACTTTTGCAGTGAGTGGCCGTGGCACTGTCCGGAGAGTCCCAGCAGTGACAGCCAAACGAGAAGAGTGCAATCAAAGCAGTGCAAGCGGCGTTAGGGAAGTGAAAGCAAGGTCTGGCTAACTGGCTCTGACTGGCACTCGGGCTTAACGAGCCTAACTACCTCCCTCGCTGTCGGGGGCGGCCTCGTCCAGCAAAGCCAGCGGAGATGGAGTCAGCGAGGGCGGCGGCGGGCGGCGGGTGGCTGGGCCAGTGCCTCCCGCAGGACTTTTTGCGACCAAAATGGACCAGTGGGAGGGGGAAAGGAGGAGAGTAAAGTTGGAATAGGAGGAGGAGGAGGAGAGGAAAGAGGGATATAGGAATGGGGAAGGGGGAGGGGAAGGGGGAAGAGAGGGCAGAGAGGAGAGGAGAGGAGAGGAGAGGAGAGGAGAGGAGGGGAGGGGAGAGGAGGGGAGAGGAGGGGAAGGGCAGAGGAGAGGAGAGAAGAGGAGAGGAGAGGAGAAGAGGAGAGGAGGGGAGGAGGGGAGGAGAGGAGGGGAGGAGAGGAGGGGAGGAGAGGAGGGGAGGAGAGGAGGGGAGGAGAGGAGGGAAAGAAATGGTGGAAAGGTGGGGAACTAAAGGAAGATGCAAGAGCAGCAGGGTGAAGCCCGAGAGACCCAAATCTCCAGCCAATGTCTCCATGACGCCATCGCCGAGACGAGACCTCCGCGACCACGCAACGCGCGAGACAGAAGCACCCGCCGCCAGCCCCACGGCGCGCTCGCCCGCCGTGGGTGTTGACCAGAGCGGAGCCGAGCAGGTGATGCGCATGGGGAGATGGGGAGGGAAGCGGCCATGCAGGAGGCCAGTGGAGCGCGTCTCCTGCTCTCAACGGGCTTGTTTGAGGGCGACCTCCACCCGCGGAGGCTGCCTCGCCTCGCCCCATCTCCCTTTACCCCAAACACAAACAAACACGCAAATGTAGGCGCACGTACACACGCGAGCACACAAACAGACGATATGTCAGTCATACGAGAATGTATGGACGGATGCAGGCAAGCAAGCAAACAAACAAAGCAAGCAAGCAAACAAACAATCAAAGCAAGCAAGCACGCACGCACCCCTCCCTCCACACCCATTCACTCTCTCACTCACACTCGGGGGGGAGGGGAGGGTCACCTCGGCCTCGTTATAGTTAATAGATGCGCCACATATGATGGGATGCCGTCCAAGGTCGTGGCGCTCTAGGACGGGTTGGCCTCATGAGGAGAGGAGTAAGGAGAGAGAGAGGGAGAGGGAGAGGGAGAGGGAGAGAGACAGACAGAGACAAAGAGACAGACAGAGACAGAGAGACAGACAGAGACAGAGAGACAGACAGAGACAAAGAGAAAGACAGAGACAGAGAGACAGACAGAGACAGAGAGACAGAGAGACAGACAGGGACAGAGAGACAGACAGAGACAAATAGACAGACAGAGACAGAGAGACAGACAGAGACAGAAAGACCAACATACACCTGCTCACCACCACCTACCACCCCGGACAGCCCATAACCTCCCCCCTTAAACCCCCACCACCCCCACCACCCCCACCCCCACCCTTACCCCCACCCCCACCACCCACACGGGAGGGCGAAATCCAGCGCGTGTGTGCCGGTGCCAACGAGAGCAGCGGGGCGACAAAAGGCGTCTGGTTCGGCCGCATAAATTATTCACCGCCCGCTGCTGCACCTTGCACCTCGCAGCGCCGTGTTGCCAAGGTCAGCGTCATTATCCGACTGACCTTTTGCACAGATTTTTTTTTTTTGTCTCATTCTTTTTTCCCTTCTTTTTCCTTCTTCGCCTCTTTTTTTTTTTGTCCTTTATCCTCCTCTTCCTTCTTTGTTCTTTATTTTCATTTTCCTTCTCCTTCCTCCTCCTCTCCCTTTTCTTTTTCTTTTTTCCTTCTTCTTCTTCTTTCTCTCTTTCTCTCTTTCTCTCTTTCTCTCTCTCTTTCCCCTCTTTTTTGCGTACACGTGCAAAAATGGGCGGCGGCGGCAGTCACACGCCTTGCCGTAATCGATTCGTAAGAAAAGAAAAAAAAAAGGCGAAATAAAAAACTAAAAACGAAAGAAGGGTAAAGCTAAGACTAAGAGGACTTAGTCTTAGCGGAAGAAAGGGATAAAGGGGGGGAGGGGGAGATGTGGAAATAAAGAAGAGGCATAGTTAATACGGAAGCGGAAGAGGAGAAACAAAGGGGGAGGCAAATGGCAATAGAGAGAGACTAAGAGAGACGCCCGATAAATGGGGGAAAAGAGCAAATACGCACGCATCTAGACAGACAAGACAGACAGACACAGACACAGACACAGACACACACACACACACAGACACACACACACACACACACACACAGACACACACCAATGGAACCCAAAAAATTACATAAAAAACAAGAGAAACAGCGAACAACCAAAGACAAGGTTACACCAACAAGCTACGCATCTAGAACAAGTTAAGACAGGTCCCCCATCCCCCCCCCCCCTTCAGCTTCCCCTCCCGCTCACACTCCTATCTTATGTAAGTTTTGCTGCTGATGATGGTGATAATGGTGGTGGTAATGATGACGATGACGATGATAGTGATGATGATGATGACAATGGTAGCGGTAATGGTGATGATGGTGATGCCGATGATGGTCTAGTGGTGATGGCAATGGCGATGATATAATGATGATGACTATGAGAGAGAGAGAGAGAGAGAGAGAGAGAGAGAGAGAGAGAGAGAGAGAGAGAGAGAGAGAGAGAGAGAGAGAGAGAGAGAGAGAGAGAGAGAAATACTTTGAGCGCAGGCACACACACACACAAAAGGAGAAGCGGGTAAGTGGCACCAATAAAGAACGGAATTGGACGGAACAGGAGAGGCAAAACAAAGTGAAAAGAACTACAGCAACAGACATACGAAGAAAACTAGATAGCAAGGAGGCGAGAAAAAAATCTATATCCACCTGAAGCGTTAAAAGAACAAAAATAAAAAAAGAGCAATAAAGGATAATTGGTCACACAAGACAAAAATACAGAACAAAAACAAAAAACGAAAAAAAAAACTGAAGAAAAACAGACCAATGGCAAACAAGAGAGAGAAAAAAGGATGAATATAAATCCAAAAAGAGGGGGAAACAATCGAGAGGAAGGGGGGAGGGGACGCAGAAAAAGCGCTAAAAAATCACATAAAAGTCTATAGGTAAAAACGGAACAAAAATGGTTGAGGGAGAGGGAGCGAAAGAGGCGACAAGGGGAAGAGAAGATAAGAGGATGTAAGGGAAAGAGGGGGAGAAAGTTGGGAGTGGAGAGTATGAAAGAGAAAGGGAAACGGGGGAAAAAGAGAAGTTGAAAAGGGAGGGGGAAGAGGAAGTAGAAATGGGAGGAGAGAGAAGGATAAAAGGAGAGAGAGAGAATTGAAGAGGAAATACGAATGCAAAGGGAAAAAAAGCGAAAAACAAGCAATACACAATAAACTATCCTCGACCAAAAAGAAAGAGAAAGAGAGGGATAGGAAGAAGTAGGGGGATGGAGCGAGAGAAAGAAGGAGAGGGAGCGAGAGAAAGAAGGAGAGGGAGAGAGAGGGAAGGAGGGAGAGGGAGAGGGAGGGAGAAGGGGAAGGGGAAGGGGGAGGGAGAAGGGGAAGGGGCAGGGGGAGGGAGAATGGGAAGGAGAAGGGGGAGGGAGAAGGGGAAGGGGCAGGGGAGGGAGAATGGGAAGGAGAAGGGGAGGGAGAATGAGAGGAGGGAGAAGGGGAAAGATAGTGAGAAAATGAGAAGGGGAGAGAGGGAGAAGGAAAGAGGGACACACACACACGCGGATTAAACCCATGGATTAAGCCGCACCAAACCGCCTTAAACGCACACGCCATGCGGATTAAGCACAGGAGGACGGAAGAAAAATGGGAGAAATGAGATAAAAGAGGAAAAACGCCAAACGAGCCGAGACGGGGACAATTAGCGTGACGAGACGGGTCCGGCGGCCGACGGGGCGACAAAGGGAGAGGGGGGGGGGGTCCACGCGACGCGGCGCGCGGCGATGAGGACGAATGGAGTAGAAAAGAGAAGAGGGAGGGGGAGGGGGGGGGGGAGGGAGAGGGATGGGATGGAAATAAGGAGGGAAAATGAAAGAGAGAGGGAGGGGAAAGGGAGAGGGAGAGGGAGAGGGAGAGATAGAGATAGAAAGATGGAAAGAACAAGGAGAGGGAGAATTAGAAGGATATGGATATTAGGGATAAGGGGATAAGAGGATAATGAATGAAAGAATGTATGAATCGAGTGTGAAAAAGAAGAATGAAGGATCAATACAGAAAGAAACGAAAAGAGGAATGAAGAAAGGAAAGTATGGGAAGAAGGAAAGAACGAAGAATTAGTAGAATCAAGGAAGAAACGAAAGAAGGACGGAGGAACGAATGATGAAGCGAAAGCTGAACGCAAGGGAAGCGGAAGAGGAGGAAGAGGAAGTAGACAGAGGATAATAATGATTGTATGGAAGAGGGGGGGGGCGAGGAATGGGGGGGTGAGGATAATGGCGACGAAATACAGAGAGGGCGATGGTGGGGGAAGAGGAGCATACGAGGATAACAGGACACGAAAAAGACCCAGTAAGACTGAGAGAAAGGAGAACAAAATGAGGAGGAAAGTGAACACAAAGACAAGAAACGAGGCAAAAATAAAAGTAATATCAACGAATAAAAAAAATAACAAAATAAAAATACCAACGCACCTTACAAAAGTAAACGAGAATAAAGAGGAACAAGTGACGAGTGAATAAAGAGGAACCTCGACCGCAGGACGAGAAGGAAAGGGAAATTAGATTAAAGCAAAGAGGTGAAGTGGGGAAGGAACGAGAAGGTAATGAGGGGGGGAGGAGAGAAAGGGGGAAGAGAAGGGGGAACTTGGGGGGAGGGGAAGGTGAAGAGGAGGGAGGAGGTGGTGGAATTGGAAGGGTGGAGCAGGGAGAGGAGGGAGGGGAAAGGAGAGAGAGCAGGAGAGGAACCGGATAAGTAACGAGTTGATAAAGGAGAGGAGACAAGGAGAAGGGAGTAAAGATAAATAAAAAGAAAAAGAAAAAGATTAAGATAATGAAAGAGACGAATGGGAGGAGAGGAGAGAGAGAGGGGGGAGGAGGGGAGGAGGGGAGAGGGGAGAGGGGGAGGCCATGCAACAAGATACCTTGTCCCAGACAGTTAACTCAGCCTTGGGAGCGACAGGGCGACACGCCGATTTCCAAGCTGTGGGCGCGCCTCGCTCGCAAGCTCCTCCCAGAATCCACGGGGCTCGTCGCGACTCCACACGACTCCATAGAATTCCACAGAACTTCACACGCATCCACAGCACTCCACAAGACTCCACAGAACTCCACAATCATTCACTTGACTCCACAAAATTGCACAAGACGCCGTCGCTGAGTATTTTCGGTCGCCTTCACTCATCTCATGCAAATAATTTTCATATTCATAAGAATACAGATACAACCAAAATGAGATATGGGGGAGGGTGAGAGAGCGAGGG
>NC_061831.1:6346525-6366525 GCF_019202785.1 Penaeus chinensis
AGGGAGGGGAGGAAGGGAGAGGGGGGAAGGGAGGGGGGAAGGGAGAGGGGGGAAGGGAGGGGGGAAGGGAGAGGGGAAGGGAGAGGGGGAAGGGAGGGGGAGAAGGGAGAGGAGGAAGGGAGAGGGGGAAGGGAGGGGGGAAGGGAGGGGGGAAGGGAGGGGGGAAGGGAGGGGGGGAGGGAGGGAGGGAGAGAGAAAGGGAGAAAGGGAGGGAGAGAGGGAGGGGAGGGAGGGAGGGAGGGAGAGAGGGAGGGAGAGAGGGAGGGGAGGGAGGGAGAGAGGGAGGGGAGGGAGGGAGAGAGGGAGGGGAGGGAGGGAGAGAGGGAGGGGAGGGAGGGAGAGAGGGAGGGGAGGGAGGGAGAGAGGGAGGGGAGGGAGGGAGGGGAGGGAGGGAGAGAGGGAGGGGAGGGAGGGAGGGAGGGAGGGAGGGAGGGAGGGAGGGAGAGAGAGAGAGAGAGAGAGAGAGAGAGAGAGAGAGAGAGAGAGAGACAGAAGACAGACAGACAGACAGACAGACAGACAGACAGACAGACAGACAGACAGACAAAGACAGACAGAAAGATGGGGGGAAATGAAAAAGAGAAAGGGGAAAGGGATATGAACATGGGAGAGGGAGAGGGGAAAGGGATAAGAGAAAGGGAGAGGGAGAGGGAGAGGGGAAAGAGATATGAGAATGAGAAAGGACGTAGGAGATATGGAGAGAGATATAAAATAATAAAAAGGAGAAAAAAAAATAGAATGAAGAAACTAGTTACATGGGGAGAAATAAAGCACAGGTGCAGATAAACGCCAAACACAACAAAGATGCGCAAAACGAAGGGCGGAAGAAGGGATGAGGAGGATAATGATGTATATTTACATGAGTAAAGAAGGCAACTGAAGAGTGAGAGGGAAGAGGGAAGAGGGAAGAGGGAAGAGGAAACAGGAAAAGGGTAAGATGAGAAGAGACGATAAAACACATAGGTAAGACAGAGCAAGCGAGAATTCTGGGAAGGGAGAGGGAGAGGGAGAGGGAGAGGGAGAGGGAGAGGGGAGAGGGAGAGGGAGAGGGGAGAGGGAGAGAGAGAGAGAGAGAGAGAGAGAGAGAGAGAGAGAGAGAGAGAGAGAGAGAGAGAGAGAGAGAGAGAGAGAGAGAGAGAGAGAGAGAGAGAGAGATATGGGGAACATGAAAATGCCCCCCAAAAAATAATGAGACAAAACAAGCACAAAGACAGGCATAAAATAGAGAGAAAGAAAAAGAGAGAGTCCCGATGATAAGGTAGACAGACTGGCGTTGACTCAATCATAAGCACTTCCTCCCGCGGTCGACAGCCAACGCGCCCATATCAATTTTACTTGCACGACCGCAGCGCCAATAATAAGCTATCTAAAGGAGTCTCCAGCGAGGCCAAGTGTGTAATAATACTACAAAGTGAGTGAGTGAGAGTGAAAGAGTGAGTGAGTGCTTTTGCGCATTTATGCAATCCCGTGTACGCGCAGAATCAGAACCCAACCTTATTTACAACAAAGGCATACCCATTTCTGGTCAAGCCGCCGGACCTATATACGAGACTACTACAACAAACCACAAAGACGCCCAACAATTAAATAACAACCTACAGATCGACGACGAGGGCAAACACCTCAAAACGTGATCCATCAACAAAGGACCGCCGAAGACACGTGACCCAACACACCTGTCAGATTCGTCCCCTCCCCCCCCTTTCCCCCCTACTCCCCACCCCAGGTCCATACACCTGCCCCAGCTGCCCGGATGACGAGGAGAGGGAGGGGGAGGGCGCTGATACGACACCTCTGCGCCGGAAACGACACGGAAAGTGGCACGTGCGGCACTTGACACTGAAGGGAGGAGAGGGGGACAGACAGAAACATAACAGTGTGGTTGATGGCGACATGACACACGCAATGGCTTGTCGGGGAAAGGAAAATGACAAGGAAAGGAGGAGGGAAGGAAGGAGGAGACGTGGGAAGAGGAAAGGGTTAGACAATGGCAAGGATCGAGGATAGGGAAGATATTGGCTCGGAAAGAGGGAGAGTGATGTAGACCGAGGAAGGGAAAAGGAGATGACATGGTGAGAGGATGATGAAAGAAAATGATGTGGAAAGTGCGAGGGAAAACTGATGATGTGGGAAGAGGGAAGAAAAGAACAGGGAAAGCGGGAGGCTAGGGAAATGACAATAAACATGAGCAATAATAAAATGACAGGGAAGGGTGAGGGGAAGAAAATGACACAGAAATAGGAAGGTGAAGGAAAGAGACAAATGCATGCCACTAGCGAGGGGGGGGGGGGGGGGCAAATAAACAAATGTGTAAAAAGGAGGAAACAAGACCTTCATCAAAGACGCAAAGAAGCTTTCTGGAACAAGAAGAAAACAAAGACAGTGCCTGACCTGGTCACACCTAGTTTACGCAAACAATATCCCGCCCACGGAGACAAAAGTAAAGAACAAACAAGGCAGCATCGCCAAGTGCCACGGCCGAATGCAACTACTTATGTCTCCTGACATGTGCGAGTTCCGTGGCACAAGCTTGCATACGTTAAGTAGGAGAAAGTGTCACACTTACGACAACTGACATAGGGGGAGGGGGAGCACGTGAAATAGAGGGGGAGGGAGAGGGAAAGGGAAAGAGAGAGGTGGTGGTAAGAGGAAAAATGGTAAATGAAAGGGAGAGTGAAAGGGAGAGTGAAAGGGAGAGTGAAAGGGAGAGTTAAAGGGAGAGTTAAAGGGAGAGTTAAAGGGAGAGTTAAAGGGAGAGTTAAAGGAAGAGTGAAAGGAAGGGTGAAGGAAAAATGTAAGAGGGAAAATGGAAAGGGAAGGGGAGAGTAAGGAGGAAAGGGAAGGGGAGAGTAAGGAGGAAAGGGAAGGGGAGAGTAAGGAGGAAAGGGAAGGGGAGAGTAAGGAGGAAAGGGAAGGGGAGAGTAAGGAGGAAAGGGAAGGGGAGAGTAAGGAGGAAAGGGAAGGGGAGAGTAAGGAGGAAAGGGAAGGGGAGAGTAAGGAGGAAAGGGAAGGGAGAGAGAGTAAGGAGGAAAGGGAAGGGGAGAGTAAGGAGGAAAGGGAAGGGGAGAGTAAGGAGGAAAGGGAAGGGAGAGTAAGGAGGAAAGGGAAGGGAGAGTAAGGAGGAAAGGGAAGGGGAGAGTAAGGAGGAAGGGGAAGGGGAGAGTAAGGAGGAAAGGGAAGGGGAGAGTAAGGAGGAAAGGGAAGGGAGAGTAAGGAGGAAAGGGAAGGGAGAGTAAGGAGGAAAGGGAAAGGGGAGAGTAAGGAGGAAAGGGAAGGGGAGAGTAAGGAGGAAAGGGAAGGGGAGAGTAAGGAGGAAAGGGAAGGGAGAGTAAGGAGGAAAGGGGAAGGGAGAGTAAGGAGGAAAGGGAAGGGGAGAGTAAGGAGGAAAGGGAAGGGAGAGTAAGGAGGAAAGGGAAGGGAGAGTAAGGAGGAAAGGGAAGGGAGAGTAAGGAGGAAAGGGAAGGGGAGAGTAAGGAGGAAAGGGAAGGGAGAGTAAGGAGGAAAGGGAAAGGGAGAGTAAGGAGGAAAGGGAAAGGGAGAGTAAGGAGGAAAGGGAAGGGGAGAGTAAGGAGGAAAGGGAAGGGGAGAGTAAGGAGGAAAGGGAAGGGAGAGTAAGGAGGAAAGGGAAGGGGAGAGTAAGGAGGAAAGGGAAGGGGAGAGTAAGGAGGAAAGGGAAAGGGAAGGAATAGAGAGATAAACAGACAGACATACAGGCAGAGACAGAGAAGAGAGAAGAAAAGAACAAAGCGGCAAGGCAGGGGGGCGATTCTGGTAAAAACTACCCGCATGATAAGGGTTAACAGTTAAGGGGGACTGGCACGTGCAGCGATCAAAAAAGAAGTGTCAGGTGGAGGCGGAAGAGGTGGTGCCACATCGACACACTGATTGACACTGTCATACGCAAGTCAAGTCACTGGATAACAGGCGCGTGAGTTGGCATGTGGCAGCATTGCATAATGGCAGTCCAAGTGTGGCCAATTAAAACGAGTAGGCCTATTTAAGCGATCAAGCGAGCGAAACGAGCAATGGTGAGCGGGGAGTCGATGGGCCAAAGCAAGGTTGAAAATCAAACGGATATATAATGTCACCAGCTAAACAAAGAACTTAAAAAAGTTTATAAAAATAAAGATACAAATAAATACACAAATCAATAATAAGCACTTACAGAGAGCGGTTAATTTAAACAGATAACTGACAGGCTGGGAGCAAAGCCTACAAGCGCTGGCGATTAACAGCCAAGGTATGCATGTGTAGGGGTGGAGGACTGACAAGAGAGAATTTAGGCGTATATTCGATGACTGGCAGAGATGAAAATGACAAAAAAGGCCAATGACCATTTTCCCAAATATACTAAAATAGATAAAAGACACAAAGAGACAGAGAGACAGCCGGATACTTATAGCCATCCATCCATACATACATGCATACATACATAACATGCCATACCATACCATACAGCTTGCACAACACACACACATGATCGCTGCAAAGGCGACCACCGCCCACCCAAACAAGCACGCCCATCATCATCAACCAGCCACCTCCCTCTCCCTCTCCTCCTTCTCTTCCCTAACTTTTAACTTCTGCACACGAGCAAGCTTGCAACACCTAGCTAATCGAAATGCTACTGACGTTACAAGAGTCGTCCCTATGCCCCTGCCCCTCCCCTTCCTCCCCCATTCGACGGTGGTATATAATCCTTGGCAGTCAAACCACCACCCCTTTGGTCGTGGGTGGGGAAGGGGAAGAGGCGGAGGGTGGGGAAGAGGGCGAGGATGGGGTGGGGGGGGTCTTGGTGGTGAAGGCCAGCCCGGCTGTTACGGAATCGTTCAACATCACCACACGGCATTTGCTAGTTAACAATGGGGTTCGCTTCCCTCTACAGTGTTTACAGACTCAAGATACGCATTGTTTATTACTATTAATGGTGGTAGTTATTTTAACGAATTCCAATCAAAGCAATCTTCGTAGTCACCACTACACCTACATAATACCACTTCCTGTCACTTGCCTTCTTTCAAAACTACTCTAACTGCAAACATTACCTGGCCTATTATCAATACCAACACTATTACCGCCATTACCCTAAGTACCACGGCTTCTATTGCCACGCTCGTAAACACCACTGCATGGGCCATTACAGGCGCTGAACGTGAGTATTACCGAAACCCGTTTTCCCGACGCCTTTATCTATCTTACGGACCCAACATCAAACCCAGGGAAAGATGACAATGACAGGGTACTCCGGCTACAGTACTTTGTCACTGTTCTAGTCATGGCCAGAGGGAAAAAGAGTGAGATGACCAGGGGAGGGGGGAAAGGGGGGAGAGGAAAATGGCAGGTCAAAGAGAAATTGAGGAAAAAGGCAAGGGCACTGGAATGGACAAAGAGCTGCATGCACGGCCGAAGGGCAGTGGGCTTGAACACAGGGTAGACGGCAGGGAGATGGGCAGAGGGTTTAGGGTAGACGGCAGGGAGATGGGCAGAGGGTTTAGGGTAAAGGCAACAGGATACTTAACACGGAGCAAGGAGAAAACGAAGGGCAAAGAGCAAGAAGAGGGGACACAGGGCAAAGAGCAAGAAGAGGGGACACAGGGCAAAGAGCAAGAAGAGGGGACACAGGGCAAAGAGCAAGAAGAGGGGACACAGGGCAAGGGGCAAGGGCAAGGGGCAAGTGGCAAGGGACATAGGGCATAGGCAAATATCAGAACATAGGCTTGGGCCAGAGGGCAGAAGAAAGGGGGCATAGGCCAGGGGCACAAGACAGAGGACCGTTCTTTACACCTGCCTCACACTCTACGCTGGCAACTGCATTCCTCATGGGTGGTCCGCCTCCTCTTTCACATCGCCGCCACATCCTACAAACAAGGTGCTACTCTAAAGGGATGGCCCTACAAGCCTCAACGGGACATTTTTATTTCCTCTCCTTCGCTGGAACGTGCTCCCACACACAATCACGTTCTCCTATCGTGTCTGGCGCTGCGGGAATGCAACCTGACGTGGACAGACCGAACGTGCCAACGCAACGACACCTCCAATACTTTTTCCCTTTCATCTCGGGGCGACGAGTTCAATCACAACACCGCCTCCTCGGAACATGATCACCAATCTGCCAATCCTGCCCCCTCCCTCCCAGGCCCTTCATCCCCGAAATAATATCAGCAGACGGCCAGACTTCAGGAAGACAACACCACCATCGCCGCCGCCACCGCCACCGCCAGCCACCAAACCCGTGCTGCTAGCCCGCCATAGCCACACCGCGAGCAACTTGGCGGGGCGTAAAGTTCGCGGCAGACAGGTCGGCAATCGGTGGGAACACTTGGCATTTCCTCGACGAGACGTGTTCGCCTGGGAGACTGCGAGGGAGGGAAATGAAAACGTGGTTGACAGTCCTCACGTTGCTCGACCCTGATGACACGTGGCCGCGAAAGGGTAGGCCTGACACGTGTGGAAAAGAGAGAAGTGGACAGAGAGAGAGAGAGAGGGTCGAAAACCTCTCTCTCTCTCTCTTGCCACCACGACACTCCAAGGACACGTCAAACTTGGTGAAGCCTCGTAGCCTGGAAACAAGATCCTCGCCAGGACAAACCCGTCTACGGCAGCCCCTCCTACAGCCGTGAAACCCCACCTGGAAACCCCTGCTACAATCCCACGGGGGAGTGGAGCCCCGAGGAAAATTCCATGTGAGCGAAAAAACCGAAGGAAAGGCAAAACAGCCCCACGAATTCCCTCCACGGCTGCACCTCGCCTGCCTTCCAACCCGACTCAAAATATTACGCTCAATCGGCCTAAACTTCCCCCAACACCTGGCTGCAAACACGCCACGGCGGATTCATGAACCTACTTACTTGTTTTCCATGTGGAGGAGAAGGCGCCCTGGCTGTGTATATCCCGGTTTTCACATACAGGTGCACAATTTTTGGGAATAGAGCAACCAACCACGACCACACTAGCCCATACACACACATCACTTCGAACGACCGATAAACAAAGTGATGAGAACTCGCCGCTCATTGGCCGTCGCGTTCGCCCGCGAGCCAAAACGGGCCAATCAGCGGCCAAGGTGAAGCCTCCTAGCCAACCATGCCTATCTTCTCATACCGCCCAGGAAGCCGTGGAGGAAGTACGTAATTGGGTGTTTTAGTACGGCCACACCGCGGTATTTCTGGGACGTTTCCTCCGTACAGCGAGTCACAGAGGCCTGATAAGACGGAGATAATCCAGCAGCGAGGCCCTGGGAGCGAACGGCACACGGCGAACAACGAGCGAACAGTTGCGACTTTGGCGATAAGGCTAAACTCGCTGCGGGGAGAGCTGCCAAGTAGCGCCATTGGCCGTAACATGCACATCCTTGTTTTTAACTCGTGACAGCTACCTTTACCCCCCCTGCTTCCCCCTTCTCCATTCCTCTCTTCACTTCAAACTTTATTTTTCTTCTTCTTGGAAACCCCAGTGACCACCATTTAAAGCACTGAGATAACATGCCCAGCGCCAACATGCACGTAGCTTGAATCACCGCTAATAATATTCGAACGTGTTTTCAACGCATTAAAAAAGAGCGCAGAGGAATTGAATATTGATGTCCTGTTCAACACTGACGTTTCCAACTACAAAAATAAAAAGGGGGAAAAAGGTATATGCCAACTCGGTAAAGTTGCATCGCAGGCATGATTGGCAATTGCACATTTGGGGAATCAATGAAAATTATTTTTAAAGCAGAATTTCCCGCCATTGAACGACATGCTAATGTTAGCGACAAGGTTAAGCGGTCCTGGAACATGTCCAAGACACGTTGGTGCAGACCTTGAACAAGTGGGAGAGAGGAAGACAAAAAAGTTTACATTCTTCTTCCATGTGTAAACCAGAGTATCAGTGCAATTGCAAGGAAAAACTCTAAAACCCAAATCTTTGCAATATTTTCCTAAATAGGACGATGAACAAGAAGAAAAAAAGGCGGAAAAATCAAAATATATTCTTTCCCTAAATGATCGCTAAACCTATCCAATATATAGCAAATCGCAAGAAAATCATCAACAAAATACATTAAACAACAAAACAAAAATAATATTCACGTGGTCAGCCCTCATTTCCTGTCAAAACCTCGTCGACTTGACATGCAAACGTTTAGCGAATGAGACACCTCATTTCTCCTCCCTCCTATTCTTGACACAATTACGTCACCCCCCCCCCCCCCACCCCCCACACCTATCTTCCAGCCCTCCCCGAACCATCATCCACCTCCCTCTCCAACCCACCGTCTATCCCCTCCCTCCCCACCTCCCCCCCCCCATCCCACCCGAGAGGTAAAGCCTCCACAGAAAACGACTACCTTGTCCGTTTTCTTTAATCGTCTCACAAGTTTATCTTGGGAGACACTTCAAGAAAGTGATTTTTGCTATAAACGCACGTAACATTTCTTATCCCAGATGCTGTAATCCTTAACAAACAGGAAGTCAAATACTTACTCCGGAATAAATAAAAGTGCCTTACTTGGTGTAGCTCGAATTATTGCAAATTAAATGACTTTGCAAAGAATGTGAATTACCGGTTTTGGCGTGTCACGGTGGGAGGAGGAAGGGGAGGGGGTCCAGGATGAGTCACTTACCAGCTGTGGAGAAAGAAAAAAATATATAAATACATTATAATTAATGGTGTATATGATTAAGTACTGTTCATGGCAATGATTAGTGATGAACGTCGTGATAACGATAATGAAGAAATTAAGATTACAATTACAAAGCTTTTTGTCTAGTAATATTTAAATATCTTCCGAATTACAATGACTCGCTCATGCGAATATACAATCAAACGTGCGCACATAAATACACAGAAACACACACACACACACACACACACACACACACACACACACACACACACACACACACATACACACATACACACACACACACACACACACACACACACATACTTCTAAAATGTAACCTGGAACAACTTCCTCTAAGCCTATGGATATTGCACGCGGGTCTTACAGGCTGCAAGCCGTGGCGATGATCATGGCGATCGCTGAACAGCTGAGCCGTGCAAGCTGCAACAAGAACACCTGCTGCTTTGGCCTTCGTGCTGACTCCGCGGACCAGCACGCACACGCGCGTGCACGGAGCTCTTCCTAGAGCTCGGCGAAGGGTCGAACGGTCACGTGATGTCTCTCTTGATACGACACGCCCACTTTTTTCCTGGGGTTGTGTCTTCGAACGAGTCGAGAGGGATGGATGAGTGGATAGGAAACCGAAAGAGAATGAGAGAGAAGAGAAAAGAACAGAAGGACAGGGAAGGGAAGGGAAGATATGATAATCGAAGAGTACAAATAAGAAGAGAAAAGACGAAGGTCGAGGCGGAAATTAAAAGGAGTGAATTTTTAAAAATCCCCTTTTTCTCGAAGAAGGATGAGAATTGACCACCACCACCGACCGTAGACGAGGGGGAGGGGGAGTGGGGGAGGATCCTAGGAACCACCCTTACTCGCGTCCTTGAAACAGGTGGACACCGTGCCAAGGGACGCCCGTAATGGGAGACGGGGCGGGGGAGGGAAGGGAAGGTATAAACCACAGGGTGGGTTTGGGGCAAGGAGGGAGAGGGGGACAGAGAAGGGAGGAAAGGGATGGGGAGGGACAGGGAGGGAGGAAGAAAATACGAGTAAAACACAGATAAAAGGCTGAGAAGGAATAAGAGGGTAGGAGAGAGGGAGGGAGGGAGAGAGGAGGGGGGAGAGAGAGAGAGAGAGAGAGAGAGAGAGAGAGAGAGAGAGAGAGAGAGAGAGAGAGAGAGAGAGAGAGAGAGAGAGAGAGAGAGAGAGAGAGAGAGAGGGGGGGGGGGGAAGACGTCGCACACGTGAGTCGAGGATCAGAATCACATTAGGGATCGTGGCTTAGTCGACGTCGGAAGCGGCTCTGGCAGGTGTTGCCTCTCGCACATTCTTTCAACACCTGTCCAGTGCTCCTCAGTTGTCAGGGATGCTCATAACACCACTGGCAACACCACCGGACGTTCCTCCAGCTCGTTCAACACTACAACCAGTTCCGTTCCACAAACACTGTTCAGACGTGCGCTTCTTTTTTTTTCTTTTTCTTCTCGGCGTTAAAAAAAGAGCGACGTTGGTAAACACTTTTTCCCGCGGGTCTCTACGATCGTCCCAATAACCTGCGTAAGTCCTTTATTTTCTTAATATTTCACACGGGTGTTGGGCCTTCGTATCACCTTCGCTAAACTCCCACTCTCCAACGCTATGCTATTTTTTCCACTGTAATTCCATCACCAGTAAAAAGAAGGAAAAAAACAACAACATTAAAACGATAACAATGCAAGCAAAGACAACAATAACAAGAAACCACCAATAAACTTGATAACAAGTAAATTATATCAACAACGACCATTCCGCACTTTCGCAATCTCGTCTAGCTCCATCGTTACGGAATTCCAGGGAACAAAATATTTTTTTTCTTGCCGTGCTTCCTGCAACTCCCTTACAGCAAGCAAAGGGAGGAGGGAGGAAGCCCCACATCCCTACACAAAGGGGAGGGGGAGGGGGAGGGGTAGGGATAAGTGATTAGTAGGGGGAGAAGGGGGAAGGGGGGTGATGAGCAGGGGGAGGTGGGGTTATGAAGTAAGATGAAGAGCAAGATAGTCATGAAATAGGAGGAAGGAAGTGGGGAAGGGGGGGGATGGGGGAGGAGAATGAGTAAGGAATGAGTCTGATGAAAGAGGAAGAGGGATATAAGTAGCGGGGATGGGGCAGGAAGTAGAGGAGTGGGGTAAGTAGAGGGGTAAGGGGCGAGCTTTAGTGTAAGGGGGAGGGGTTCATGAAGTTGAAAGAGGGAGGGGGAATGGTTTCATGAAGAAGGGAGGAGGCAGGAGTGGGGGGCGTTCATGAAAGTGGGGGGAGGGGGGAATTTTTCATGAGATGAAGTGATATATGTTGACAGCGTTAGCATACTTTCACGTGGCGCGTTGCAACATTGCACGCGCAAACCAGGGCCTTTCCACGTTGCACCTTCTGGCTTGCATACGCGTGCCAAATGGTATATATCGCGTTATTATTGCTTAATACACACGCCTCTTAAAAATAATAAAACCAATAAAAACTAAAAGAATAAAAATAACATATTTACACGCAAACCACACCCACCCTAACCTCCAATAAAAAACAAACATAATCAAAAACACGTGAACCAGCCCTGGAGAGAGAGAGAGAGAGAGAGAGAGAGAGAGAGAGAGAGAGAGAGAGAGAGAGAGAGAGAGAGAGAGAGAGAGAGAGAGAGAGAGAGAGAGAGAGAGAGAGGGAGAGAGAGGGAGAGAGAGAGAGAGAGAGAGAGAGAGAGAGAGAGAGAGAGAGAGAGAGAGAGAGAGAGAGAGAGAGAGAGAGAGAGAGAGAGAGAGAAAGAAAAAAAATAAACTTGCATATCATCCCATCATTTCATCGTAAACTTCCAGAATGTTCCAGCCCTCCGAGAAACGACACACCAACACACGCACGCACGGACGCACGCACTTCCCTCGAGTCAGTCAGCCACAGGGTCGCTTGATGGGTCACTTGAATGCTGTCGTCAGTCAGTGCCGAGACCAGGGGAAAATACGCCCAGCAGAGTTCGTTGCTATGGCAACCGCGAGGCGTCCATAAAGAAATGAATTGTAGAGTACCAAGCCTAGGGGGTGGGGGGTGGGGGTTAGGGGGAGGGAGGATATTTTCATACGTGTGCAAAGGGGAGACTGATGGATGGAGAAAGGGATAGGGTGGATGCGAGAGTGGATGTGGGAGACGGAAGAGGGGGTGGGATGGGGAAGAAGGGAGGGAAAGGCTGGCAAATGGAGGAACTGGTGATATGAAAGAGGAAAAGGAGGAGAAAAAAAAGGAGAGGACAGAATGAAGATGAGAGAAGAGAAACTTGAGAGGGACGGAGAGACAATAAAAAAAGCAGAACACATGAAGTAGAAAGAAAGGAAAGAGAGAAAGGGGGGAGGAGAAAGAAAAAATACGGAGCAGGAGAAGGTAGAGAAGCAAGGAGAGAGAAAGAAATGCCCGAAAGACAAAGGAAATCCCCTTAACTGAACCAGAAGGATACAAATAGATAGGAAGATAAATAGCCAGATAGACAGACAAATAAAAGAGACAGACAGACACAGAAAGCTATCACCAATAACCAAAGCAGTAATCAAAATTTTCCGAAGAGACTGATGACAAGAACAAGGATCACCGGGGGGGTCGGGACGTAAATAAACCTCACGAATGAGAGAGAGAGAGAGGGAAAAAAAAAACGAAACATGAATAAACCCCAGGCGACGTAGGGGGACTTCCTCACCCACCCCACAGCCCACCCCGCCCCCAGCCTCCTCCTCTTCCTCCCCTTCCGCACGAACATGTACCCGTCTCTTCACCCCGGGCCCATTTAACACCCCAGGGCCCATCTCCCTTCAAAACAAATATATCTCTCTCTCTATCTCCTCCCTTTCCTCACACCCATCCCCCTTGCAGCATTCTATCACTATCTCTATTCCCTCCCTCCTTATTTCTACTCTATCTCCCTTTTTAATCGCCTCTCCCATTCACCTATATACTGTACATCCCCATCACCCCATTTTCACTGCACCCTCGTCACCCCTCAACAATCGATCCCTATCGACTCCCCCACCCCCCCCCAGCCTTCTCCTCATACTCACCCCATCACCACCTCATACCCATACCACTCCCCCCCCCCCCTTTCGATGCCACCACCCCCCATGCCACCACCTCTTCCATTTCTATCCCATACCCCCAACGAACCCCCTATACCCCCAACCACCATACCCCTCCTCCAACCCATCCCCCAACGTCCCTCCAAATCCCCTCCAATCCCCCCCTCCCATCCCCTTACCCCCACCTCCACCCCCATCCCCGACATCCTCTCCACCAAGCACCCCACCCCCCTCCCACACACCCCTCCTTCCGCAACATTTCTCGCCTTGGGTCTAAGCTCCCTATCCGATCGTCTGATAAGATAAGCGCAAACAGTAACTTTCATTATTAGGGGAAAGTCATCACTAACTACAAAAGAACTGAAACTGACACACGGCTACAATAAACACATACACAGTAAGGGTATATAGACCGACCAACAGATAGATAGACAACCATATATATATATATATATATATATATATATATGTGTGTGTGTGTGTGTGTGTGTGTGTGTGTGTGTGTGTGTGTGGTGTGTGTGTGTGTGTGAATCGATGGATAGACATACAAACTGACTGATAGATAGAAATGGTAAAATGACAAGACAGACGGACAGATGAGTAGATACCTAGATACATAAATGATGATAAAAGTATATAAAATAAGGATATATACAGATAGATAGATAGACTGGCAGTCCGAAAGGAAGAATGAGTAGCAAGAGCGGATCGCTGCCACAGAGGAAGAGGGAAAATGGCCGATAAAACCATAATTTGAGACATTTATCTCCTCTAAAAAAAGTTCAAACGACGCCGTTCTATTATTAGATTCGAACAAAAATAGGGAGAGTTAATTTGCAATATCAAGATAAGCTATCAGGAAGTAATATCCAGTCCGGGGTAATTTGATCTCTCTCTCTCTCTCTCTCTCTCTCTCTCTCTCTCTCTCTCTCTCTCTCTCTCTCTCTCTCTCTCTCTCTCTCTGTCTCTGTCTCTGTCTCTGTCTCTGTCTCTGTCTGTCTCTGTCTGTCTCTGTATCTCACTCTGTCTCTCACTTTGTCTCTCACTCTGTCTCTCACTCTCACTCTCACTCTCAGAGAGAGAGAGAGAGAGAGAGAGAGAGAGAGAGAGAGAGAGAGGAGAGAGAGAGAGAGAGAGAGAGAGAGAGAGAGAGAGAGAGAGAGAGAGAGAGAGAGAGAGAGAGAGAGAGAGAGAGAGAGAGAGAGAGAGAGAGGACCCACCGCTGATTACACTCACTCGCCTTTTAAATCTCTGACGGGGGCTCCCAGCGGGGGTTTTAAGAGCGGGGGAAGTGGGGGGGAAGGAAAAGTGGGGAGAAAGGAAGGATGAAGGTGGAGTACTAAAAAAAAGGAGGGGGAAAGAGGTCAGGAGAGGAGGCGGGAGGAGGAGGGAGGACAAAAGCGAAAGGTGGGAAGCAGGAAGAGAAGGTAAAAAGAGGGGGGAGGAGGAGGAGGAGGAGGAAGAGAAGAAGGGAGGAGATCTAAGAAACTGAAGAGAGATAGGAAGAAATTAGAAGCAGGAAGGAGAGGGAGGAGACGGAGAAAGAAGAAAAGCATAGATGAATAAGGAAAAATGAGAAAGAAAGACGAGAAGAGAAGAGAAGAACGAGGAGGAAAAGGGAGAGGAAAAGGAAGAGGAGGAAGGAAGAGGACGAAAATAAGAAGAGGTAGGATAGGGCAGACGAAGAGGTAAGATAGAGGGAGTGGAAAGATTAAAAAGGGAGAATGAGGTTGACGGAGGGAGAGGAAAGAGGAAGAGGGAGAATGATGATGAAAGAAGAGAAAAGAGGAAGAGGGAGAATGGAGATGATGAAAGAAGAGAAAAGAGGAAGAGGGAGAATGGAGATGATGGAAGAAGAGAAAAGAGGAAGAGGGAGAATGGAGATGATGAAAGAAGAGAAAAGAGGAAGAGAGAGAATGGAGATGATGAAAGAAGAGAAAAGAGGAAGAGGGAGAATGGAGATGATGAAAGAAGAGAAAAGAGGAAGAGAGAGAATGGAGATGATGAAAGAAGAGAAAAGAGGAAGAGGGAGAATGGAGATGATGAAAGAAGACGAAAGAGGAAGAGAGAGAATGGAGATGATGAAAGAAGAGAAAAGAGGAAGAGGGAGAATGGAGATGATGAAAGAAGAGAAAAGAGGAAGAGAGAGAATGGAGATGATGAAAGAAGAGAAAAGAGGAAGAAGGAGAATGGAGATGATGAAAGAAGAGAAAAGAGGAAGAGAGAGAATGGAGATGATGAAAGAAGAGAAAAGAGGAAGAGGGAGAATGGAGATGATGAAAGAAGAGAAAAGAGGAAGAGGGAGAATGGAGATGATGAAAGAAGAGAAAAGAGGAAGAGGGAGAATGGAGATGATGGAAGAAGAGAAAAGAGGAAGAGGGAGAATGGAGATGATGAAAGAAGAGAAAAGAGGAAGAGAGAGAATGGAGATGATGAAAGAAGAGAAAAGAGGAAGAGGGAGAATGGAGATGATGAAAGAAGAGAAAAGAGGAAGAGAGAGAATGGAGATGATGAAAGAAGAGAAAAGAGGAAGAGGGAGAATGGAGATGATGAAAGAAGACGAAAGAGGAAGAGAGAGAATGGAGATGATGAAAGAAGAGAAAAGAGGAAGAGGGAGAATGGAGATGATGAAAGAAGAGAAAAGAGGAAGAGAGAGAATGGAGATGATGAAAGAAGAGAAAAGAGGAAGAAGGAGAATGGAGATGATGAAAGAAGAGAAAAGAGGAAGAGGGAGAATGGAGATGATGAAAGAAGAGAAAAGAGGAAGAGGGAGAATGGAGATGATGAAAGAAGAGAAAAGAGGAAGAGGGAGAATGGAGATGATGAAAGAAGAGAAAAGAGGAAGAGGGAGAATGGAGATGATGAAAGAAGAGAAAAGAGGAAGAGGGAGAATGGAGATGATGAAAGAAGAGAAAAGAGGAAGAGGGAGAATGGAGATGATGAAAGAAGAGAAAAGAGGAAGAGAGAGAATGGAGATGATGAAAGAAGAGAAAAGAGGAAGAGGGAGAATGGAGATGATGGAAGAAGAGAAAAGAGGAAGAGGGAGAATGGAGATGATGAAAGAAGACGAAAGAGGAAGAGGGAGAATGGAGATGATGAAAGAAGAGAAAAGAGGAAGAGAGAGAATGGAGATGATGAAAGAAGACGAAAGAGGAAGAGAGAGAATGGAGATGATGAAAGAAGAGAAAAGAGGAAGAGGGAGAATGGAGATGATGAAAGAAGAGAAAAGAGGAAGAGGGAGAATGGAGATGATGAAAGAAGAGAAAAGAGGAAGAGAGAGAATGGAGATGATGAAAGAAGAGAAAAGAGGAAGAGGGAGAATGGAGATGATGAAAGAAGACGAAAGAGGAAGAGAGAGAATGGAGATGATGAAAGAAGAGAAAAGAGGAAGAGGGAGAATGGAGATGATGAAAGAAGAGAAAGAGGAAGAGGGAGAATGGAGATGATGAAAGAAGAGAAAAGAGGAAGAGAGAGAATGGAGATGATGAAAGAAGAGAAAAGAGGAAGAGGGAGAATGATGATGAAAGAAGAGAAAAGAGGAAGAGGGAGAATGGAGATGATGAAAGAAGAGAAAAGAGGAAGAGAGAGAATGGAGATGATGAAAGAAGACGAAAGAGGAAGAGAGAGAATGGAGATGATGAAAGAAGACGAAAGAGGAAGAGGGAGAATGGAGATGATGAAAGAAGACGAAAGAGGAAGAGAGAGAATGGAGATGATGAAAGAAGAGAAAAGAGGAAGAAGGGAATGGAGATGATGAAAGAAGAGAAAAGAGGAAGAAGGGAATGGAGATGATGAAAGAAGAGAAAAGAGGAAGAGAGAGAATGGAGATGACGAAAGAAGAGAAAAGAGGAAGAGAGAGAATGGAGATGATGAAAGAAGACGAAAGAGGAAGAGAGAGAATGGAGATGATGAAAGAAGAGAAAAGAGGAAGAGGGAGAATGGAGATGATGAAAGAAGACGAAAGAGGAAGAGAGAGAATGGAGATGATGGAAGAAGAGAAAAGATGAAGAGGGAGAATGGAGATGATAAAAGAAGAGAAAAGAGGAAGAGGGAGAATGGAGATGATGAAAGAAGAGAAAAGAGGAAGAGGGAGAATGGAGATGATGAAAGAAGACGAAAGAGGAAGAGAGAGAATGGAGATGATGAAAGAAGAGAAAAGAGGAAGAGGGAGAATGGAGATGATGAAAGAAGAGAAAAGAGGAAGAGAGAGAATGGAGATGATGGAAGAAGAGAAAAGAGGAAGAGGGAGAATGGAGATGACGAAAGAAGACGAAAGAGGAAGAGAGAGAATGGAGATGATGAAAGAAGAGAAAAGAGGAAGAGGGAGAATGGAGATGATGGAAGAAGAGAAAAGAGGAAGAGGGAGAATGGAGATGATGAAAGAAGACGAAAGAGGAAGAGAGAGAATGGAGATGATGAAAGAAGAGAAAAGAGGAAGAGGGAGAATGGAGATGATGGAAGAAGAGAAAAGAGGAAGAGGGAGAATGGAGATGATGAAAGAAGAGAAAAGAGGAAGAGGGAGAATGGAGATGATGGAAGAAGAGAAAAGAGGAAGAGAGAGAATGGAGATGATGAAAGAAGAGAAAAGAGGAAGAGGGAGAATGGAGATGATGAAAGAAGAGAAAAGAGGAAGAGAGAGAATGGAGATGATGAAAGAAGAGAAAAGAGGAAGAGAGAGAATGGAGATGATGAAAGAAGACGAAAGAGGAAGAGAGAGAATGGAGATGATGAAAGAAGAGAAAAGAGGAAGAGGGAGAATGGAGATGATGAAAGAAGACGAAAGAGGAAGAGAGAGAATGGAGATGATGAAAGAAGAGAAAAGAGGAAGAGAGAGAATGGAGATGATGAAAGAAGACGAAAGAGGAAGAGAGAGAATGGAGATGATGAAAGAAGAGAAAAGAGGAAGAGGGAGAATGATGATGAAAGAAGAGAAAAGAGGAAGAGGGAGAATGGAGATGATGGAAGAAGAGAAAAGAGGAAGAGAGAGAATGGAGATGATGGAAGAAGAGAAAAGAGGAAGAGGGAGAATGGAGATGACGAAAGAAGACGAAAGAGGAAGAGAGAGAATGGAGATGATGAAAGAAGAGAAAAGAGGAAGAGGGAGAATGATGATGATGAAAGAAGAGAAAAGAGGAAGAGAGAGAATGGAGATGATGAAAGAAGAGAAAAGAGGAAGAGGGAGAATGGAGATGATGGAAGAAGAGAAAAGAGGAAGAGGGAGAATGGAGATGATGAAAGAAGAGAAAAGAGGAAGAGGGAGAATGGAGATGACGAAAGAAGACGAAAGAGGAAGAGAGAGAATGGGGTTAAGGGGAAGGGGCCGAGCGGCGTTTCCCATACATTAACTAACACATTCTTCCGGTTAGCGGCATCTGGCACCTGCTCCCTCTAGCTCACCGCCCTGCCCTCCGCGAGATGTGTCATTTTTGGAAGCCATTCCTTTGCGGTTATGACTACTTCCTGTGCCAGTGTCGCGTTCTTTAACGCACAGAATGAGGGATGCAGCTGTATTACGTATACATATTAAAATACCGTATGTTGTCAACGGCGTGGATTTTCCTCTTTCCCTCATCTCACTTTCAAACAAAAACAAGACGGAGGTTATAAAAAAAAAAAAAAAAAAAAAAAAAAAAAAAAAAAAAAAAAACGTAAAATGGTTCAATCACATCTACAGAGAAGTCGATTTCCTGTGAGCTATCAGCACATTAGGTGTCTCTCTCTCCCTTCTCTTCTCCAACCCTTCCTTATGTCCCCTTTCTCCCCTAAACCTTCCTTATCCCTCTCTCCTGCTCCCTTTTCCCCATTTCCTTCGCCATTTTTCAGTGCTCTCCCTCTCCTCCTCCTCCTCCTTCCCCCTACCCCCTCCCCCTCTCCCTCTCCCTCTCCTCTTCCTCCTTCCCCCTACCCCCTCTCCCTCTCCTCCTCCTCCTCCTTCCCCGTACCCCCTCTCCCTCTCTTCATTTTCATCTCCCTTTGCCCCCCTCCACCCCCGACCACGAGTGCCTCCCTGTTTCACTCCACCCTTCCCTTCTAAATCTCCCCTCCTCTCTCCCCCTCCCCTTCCCCCCTAAGTCTCCCCGTCCCATCTCCCCCTCGTCTACAGCCCCCCCTTTAAATCTCCTTTCCGGATCTCCCCTCACTCTCTCCGATGTGTCTCCCTTCCTATCTATCTCCCCTCCCCCCCCCCCCCCCGAGGTCTCCCCGTTTTATCTTCCCCTCCTCTTCTACACTTCCCTCCCCCTTTAAATCTCCCTTCTGATCCCAACCTCTCACCCCCTCCATCTCTCCCTTTTACCCTCCCCTCCACCCTTTTCCCCTCCACTCCTCCCCTTCCCTCCCCGTTTCCCTTTTCCCCTTCCCCTCCCCCTTCCAAACACTTAAGGACTTAGAAAAAAAAAATCTAATCCGAGAAACCCTGCAAACTCCACCATACACTAAGCCCCACCCCCCCCTCCTCCCCCCTCGAGGCCCTTCGTACAATACCTTTGTCAAAGAACATCTGTGCCAATCAGCTAACACACGTGATGTATTTTTGTTATATTGATTTGCGCATTTTTAGGAAGCCTTGCTCGCTTCCTTTTCATTTCTTTTCTCTCTCTATATATATGCCCCCCCACACTCTCTCTCTTTCTCTTTCTCTTTCTCTTTCTCTCTCTCCTCTTTCTTGTTTTACTGATCAGCGTATTTCTACATAACCTCTTTTTTCACTCACTCTCTCTCTCTCTTTTATTCCAATTCCTCTTCTTCGCAAAGTAAATACTCACAAGAAACTTAAATAAATTCCTCTCATCTTCTCATTCCAAAGCAACAATCAAGACAACCACTCTCAATGTAGCCTACCTTCATCACACATTCAACATTGCATAAAACCATCACAACGCATCATTCATCACTCCTCTATGCATTAAATCAACAACGGAAATCGAACCGAGCAACGCCCCTCCGATAAAGCGATACTGACAGACAAGAAAGCAATATCTCACACATATCCTTTACGTCGATATGAATATTGTTATAAAAGGAAAATCGGGGAACAGAAAATATCATTAAATAATAACTGAAATCGAAAGGTTTCTAAAAATATAATAATAATAAAATCATAACACTTAAAAAAAAAATGGACAAGGATCATAGCTCAACGGAGGTGTAATTAAACATAAATAAATAAAAAGAAAACGTATAGAAAAAAAAACTATAAAGAAGAAGAGGAAGAAGAAAAACATGACAAGTTTTAAATAATGCAATGAAGTACACAGTTCTGAAAGCTGTTGATCATATTACAGAAAAAGACAAAACTTGCTTGAAATACA
>NC_061831.1:6371525-6379025 GCF_019202785.1 Penaeus chinensis
CACACTCCCTCTCTCTCATTCTCACTTTTTCTCTCTCATTATCACTCTCACTCACACTCCCTCTCTCTCTCTCTCACTCACTCTCCAACCCTCCAACTCCCTCACCCTTACCCTCACCCACGCACATTCCCTTCCCTCCCCGTCCCCTCTCCCCCCTTCCCTCCCCGTCCCCTCACCCCCCTTCCCTTCCCTCCCCGTCCCCTCTCCCCCCTCCCCCCTCCCCCTCCCTTTGCACCGTGAAAAATATCCCGTATCAAATCGACCTCCTTTCCCCGCTATAAATCTTATTCGAAGGAAAATATTCACGGAGAAATACGCCAGTCACCCCTACGGCAAAGTGAGGGGGGGGGGGTATGTCCTTCTTGAATAACTTACTTAATACTGACAAATATCAAAGTAATACTGGTAGAAGTAGAAGTAAAATTCAGACCATAATAAACAAACAAGCAATAACAATAACAACAACAATAACAACAACAATAATACTAACAATAATAATAATAATAATAATAATAATAATAATAATAGTAATAATAATAGTAATAATAATAATAATAATAATAATAATAATAATAATAACAATAATAACATAATAATGATAATAACAACAAAAATATAAAATAAAAATATAAATATATTACTAGAAAAATATATACATTATCATTATTACTATTATCATTATAGTAATAATATTAACAGTATTAACAATGGGCACAATAATATAATAGTAAAATAATAATAATAATAATAATAATAATAATAATAATAATAATAATAAAAATAATAATGATGATGATAATAACAACAGTAACATATAATAATAATAATAATAATAATAATAATAATAATAATAATTATAATAATATACAGACCACTGTATCATCATCATCATTATCCTTCCTTTTATTATCAACCTTATTAGTGTCATCGTCATCTATCATCACCATTATTACTATCCTCCTTATTACCATCATTACTGTACGGCATACACTCTCGTAGTAAAAAGAGGCCTCGAAGTGCGTCTGGCCTGCCTTTAATACGGACGTCAATAAGCTTTAAGTTTACACGAGACTGTCTGCCCGAGTCTGTCTGTCTGTCTGTCTGTCTGTCTGTCTGTCTGTCTGTCTGTCTGTGTCTGTGTGTCTGTCTGTGTCCGCCTATCAATTCGTCTCGGGGTCTCTCTCCCTCCGCCTTTGTCTGTGCCTCTCCCTCTAATTCCTCTCTCCCATTCTAATTCCTAATTCTCATTCTCATCCTGGTTCCTAATCCAAATCACATTCCTATTCCCGATCTTATTCTCACTTCCTCTCCTCCTCCTCCTCCTCCTCCTCTTCCTTCCCCTCCTTCATCACGCCCCCTACCCCTACCCCTACTCCCTTCCCCTCTCCCCTACCCCTACCCCTCAACCCCACTCCATCTTCTCCACCCCCATCCCCACTCCCTCTTCCTTATACTTCCCCCACTCCAGTCCAACGCCTGTCTCCCCACACCCACTTCTCCTTCTCTTAGACACAACCAATTGCAGCGAACACGCAGTAGCAACAGAAGGTCAATTGGAGGGAAGGGAGGGGAGGGGAGGGGCGGGATCGTGGAAATGGAAGGGGGGAGGGGAAAAGGGAAGGAAGGAAGGGGAAAAGGAAGAAGGAAGGGGAGAAAGGGAAGGGGAGAAAGGGAAGGAGGGAAGAGGAGAAGGGGAAGCGGAAAAGGGAAGAGGAGAAAGGGAAGGGGAAAAGGGGAGAGGAGAGAGGGGAAAAGGGGAGAGGAGAGAGGGGAAGCGGGAAACGAGAAGAACGGAAAAGGGGAGAGAAGAAGGGGGGAAGATGAAAGGAAAAGGGAGAAAGGAGACGGGAGAAGGGGGAACGACGACGACGACGATGGTGTTTGATGATGATGATGATGATGATGATGATGATGATGATGATGATGATGATGATGATGATGATGATGATGATGATGATGATGATGATGGTGATGACGATGACGACGACGATTAAGACAACAGCAATGATGAGAAACAAGAGACAATGATACATATCCAAGGTACGGTACCATCGACCACCCTGTTTGATCAATGTCTTGGCGAGTGGACACCAAAAAATGCAAGGCAGCGCACGCCACGACACCCTACACTTTGCTATCATTCGTCAGCGCATGACACGACAACGAATCAACGTACCGTGACGCATGACACCCCCCCCCCCCGCTCCCTTCCCCCTCCTCCCTATACCATCGTCGTTATCATGATGATGAGCGAAGTTCCAGAATGTCATGCACGACCGCTATATAAGGAAAACGAGAGAAAAAAAAAGGTTAATCGGAATGAGAAAATGCCATTTCGCTCTCCCCGTCACGAATGAGAGAACGACACAAAATGACACAGTCGGAGTAGGAGAATGACAGGAAATGACACCGCAATGTCAGAGAGTTAATGGAATAAAACAACGCTAAATTTCTAAATAAATGAAGGTTTTACATTTATAATAAAAGTCTAAATAGACAAATTAGTTAATTAATTAATTGACTAAGGATCAGCCTGAGAGAACGAACACAGACCGAACACTTCAGATCAGAGCGAGATACTAGTCGGCATATATACGGATTATGAACATCACTCAAATAATAATATACAATCAAATGCGACGAACTATGAATGCCAAAGACATAAAAATCGAAGGAAATGAAACTGGGGGGAAGTGGAAATGTGGAGAAAAACGAGACATCTCATATAAATAAACAACACAATTACTAAAAAATGGTAAAAATAAAACAAAAACAAAACAAGGCCAAGAACAATGAAAATACAAAACGAAACGAAAGGGGAAAAAAAATAAGTCATCACAACAAAAAACACGCAGCAAATCAAACACGAATATAAATGAAAACAATAATAATGAATAAATACATAAACAATTCACTATAAAAGAAGCCCAAGTAGGAAAACACAAGATCAACTCTGATAGATAGAGGAAGTACTTGGATGGGGGTCATGAGTGGGGCGTGAGGTGTGGGATAATGGAGAAGAGGGATGTGGGAAAGTGGAGGGGGGGAAGCAATAATGTGGAGGAGGGTGGGGAAGCAGGAATGTGGAGGAGGGTGGGGAAGTAGGAATGTGGAGGGGGTGGGGAAGTTGGAATGTGGAGGGGGTGGGGAAGTGGGAATGTGGAGGGGGTGGGGAAGTGGGAATGTGGAGGTGGGGGGAAGTGGAAATGTGGAGGTGGGGGGTATGCAGGAGTTGTAGCGGGATGTGGCAGAGCAGGAATTTGTGGAGTGTGACGTGTGGATAAGCGGGGGTGAGAAAGATGTAGGAGAGAGTGGATGGAGTGTGAAGTGTGGATGAACGTGAAGTGTGGGATGAAAGATGTTGAGTGTGAGATGTGGAGTAAGGACTGAGGGCTGGTAAGTGTGGGGGAGTGGAGAGATAATGCAAGGAATAGGGAATAAGGGGGAGGGAAATGAAAGCTGGGAGAGAAAAGGAGAATTACGACAGAAAAAAGTGAAGAGAAGGTAAAACTATAAATAAGAAGATTAGCATAAAATTTAAAGAAAAACACGGCACGACAGAGGACAGAAGGGAAAAGAGGAAAGTGCAAAAAGACAAGTAAAGGTAGACAAGAATATGACACAGGAAGAGGGAATAGATTGAAATGGAACATGGGGGTAGAAAGAAAGAAGAGGTGGGAGAGGCTAAGAGAAGGAAAGAAATGTGATAGTAAGAGCGAGAGCGAGTGAGAGTGAGGGTGAGAGCGAGAGTGACGGTTAGAGTGAGAGTGAGAGTGAGAGTGAGAGTGAGAGTGAGAGTGAGGGTGAGAGCGAGGGTGAGGGTAAGAGTTAAAGTGGAGAAAAGAAGACGAAGAGAAAGAAGAGGAAAACCAAGATAAAACAAGAACGGACGGTCAAGGATCCCCAGAGAAAAGCGGGTGACACAGAGAGGAAAAAGCAAATAGAGAGACAGAAGTGGAGAGAGAAAGAGAGAGGCGTTGAGCGAGCGTACGAGAGGAAGGCAAAGGCAGGGACTAACATGGCATTTGACAAGGAAAAATGTAAAGGTCTCCAACGAATATATGTTGCAGCAGCAGAAACAGAGGAGGAGGAGGAGGAGGAGGAGGAGGAGGAGGAGAAGGAAGGAGAAGGAGGAGGGGAAGGGGAGATGGAGGAAGAGGAGAGGAGGGGGAGGGGGAGGGGAGAGGAATTCATCACCCTCTCTTTCTTTTCCTTTCTTTATTGGTATATTCATTTCTCTCTCTCTCTCTCTCTCTCCCATCTCTCCATTCCTCCATCCCCCTCTCCCTCTCCCTCCCCCTCCCCCTCTCCCTCTCCCTCTCCCTCCCTCTCTCCCTCCCTCCCCCTCCCCCTCCCCCTCCCCCTCCCCCTCCCCCTCTCCACCCTAATCTCGAGATAAAATCAGAGGGTGAAGCGATAAGTTGCCTCCCATGCCCCTTTACCGGTGCCATCAAATTAAGCTGAATAAAACGGTCCTCATCTCTTTAAGAAAGGGTTTATCCCAAGTCCCCCATTATCAGATCTGTTTCTGCTTCCATCGTTCTGCTGGCACAACCTCCTCTTCCTCCTCTTCCTCTTCCTTCTTCTATCCTTACTTCATTCCTTTAATCTACCCATTCCATCTCCCTATCTCTCTTGCTTGCATCTTTCTTCCCTCTTCCATAACGTCCTTTCTCCCATCCAGGCTCCTGCCTCTGCCTCCTCTTATCTCCTCTCCTCTTCGTTCCTTCCTTCCTTCCACCATCCTTCCCTCCCTCTCTTCCATCCAATTCATCCATCCATCCACTCATCCCTACCTCCCTCTCTACCATCCATCCTCCCCCTCCCTCCATCCTCCCCTCCCTTCCTTACTTCCTCTCCCTCCCTCCCTTCCTCCCTCCCTCCCTCCCATCCTCTCTCTCTCTCTCTCTCTCTCTCTCTCTCTCTCTCTCTCTCTCTCTCTCTCTCTCTCTCTCTCTCTCTCTCTCTCTCTCTCTCTCTCTCTCTCTCTCCCTCTCCCTCTCCCTCTCCCTCTCTCTCTCCCTCTCTCCCTCTCTCTCTCCCTCCCTCCCTCCCTCCCTCCCTCCCTCCCTCCCTCCCTCCCTCCCTCCCTCCCTCCCTCCCTCCCTCCCTCCCTCCCTCCCTCCCTCCCTCCCTCCCCCCCTCCCTCCCTTCCACCCAATCCCTCCCCGAATTTCCACCACCTCTTGAAGACGCTCCTGCGGGATGCAAACACCGGCTCTGCCATGTCGTATTTATGCCCCGGAACTCGTGGTAAACAAACAAACAAACTCCGCCGAGTTGTTAATGGGGGGACATAAAAATGGCAAAGACACGCGTACGAATCCAATGCAGAGCTGAAGTAAAAGTATGGAAATATAATGGTAGTGGTAATGGTAATGGAAGTGGTAACGAGGGCTGTGATGGTGATGGTGAGGATGAAGATGATGACAGTGGCGATAAATATAAAATACAGTGATGATAACTGCCGACTTATACTGACGACGAAAATACAAATCGAGTGCATCCTGCCGTCCGCTCCGTAGGCCACGCCGGGAGAGGCTTCCTATTACCCTTTAAAACCCCATTCCTTTCTTGACCTTTCCAACTATTGGGTTTTCTTCCTCCTATCAATAGCCTGACCTTACTGCCTCATTACGTCACTACTCTTGACCTTACCGAGTCCCTTTTCTTTAGCACTCGCTCTCTAGCGTCACAACATGCCCTTTCATCTGACGTCATAACATGGCTTTTCATCTGACGTCATAACATGCCTTTCATCTGACGTCATAAGATATCTTTTCTCTGACGTCACAACATGCCCTTTCATCTGACGTCATAACATGTCTTTTCTCAGACGTCACAACATACCTTTCATCTGACGTCACGGCATAACCTTTCGCTGACGTCACAACAGACCTTTCTCTCACATCATAGCATACCTTTCTCTGACGTCATAACAAGCCTTTCCTCTGACGTCACAACAAGCCCTTCCTCTGACGTCACACCATGCCTCTCCCCCCTTACGTCACAACATACCCTTTCTCTGACGTCATAACAGGCCCTTACAAGCCCCACGGTCCTGACCCTTACTCGTCTGCTCTGTTTCGACGCGTCTTTGATGTTTTCGATTTGACCGAGACGGAGGTCCCGGAAGAGCCTACATTACAATAAGGCTACTCTGTTACAGATTCGATCGCCATCCCATTTTTCTTCCTTACGTCTCCTCTACTTCTCATTTTTCTTACTTATGTCCCGCCCCCCTCTCTCTCTCTCTCTCTGCCCTTCCTTATCCCCTCTCTTCTCTTTCCCATTTGCTTCGCCCCACTTACATCTTCCTTCCATGATCATCCCAAACCAACTAACCCTCCTCTTCTTCTATTAAAATCCCCCCCCCCCCCATCTATTCCTCTTTTCCTCCATCTCTTTCTTCCTTCTTTCTTCCATTCTTCCGTCCCTCCTTCTCTCCCTTCCCCCTTTCCTCCCTTCCCCCTTCCTCCCTCCTTCCTTACCCATCGACCCCTCCGACCTTGCCGTGACCTTGTCTCCTAAATCACCCCCACTCTAACCTTACTACACTCCCCTAACCCTTCACCCTGACGCTAACCCTCTTCCTTCGTCCCTATCCACGCTCCCATCCCGCCTCCCCATCCAAACCCTTACCCCCTCCCTTCACCCCTTCTTCATCTCTTTCTTCCTCTTCCCGTCTCCTTACCCACCCATTACCCCCCCCCACCCCCACCCAACACCATAACATAACAATTCACCCATACCCGATCCCTTCATCCTCGCCCTCTTCCTTCTCCCTTCTCCCTTTTCCCTCACCTCACTTTCTCCCTTCTCCCATATCCATACCCATCCTTCGTTCGCTCGTTCATCCGTTCACAGTTCCTTCTTCCCTCCCTCTCCCTTACCTCGCCCTCATCCTCGCCCTGGCCCTCACCTCCCCTTCTCCCCAACTCTCTTAAACCCCCACCCATTCCCCTTTCACCCGTCCGTCCCCCGCCCGACGTGCTGGACGTACCCACTCGGCATCACAGCGCAGACGACGGCCCCCTACCGTCTGTCCGGCCGAAATCAAAGGGAGGCTCCCGGCCACGCAGTCGGTCCGGTCACCCGAATCTTCCCCGGACAAGAACAAGGCAACACGGACAGGGGGTAAGGGGAGTGGGGGGGGGGGGATGGGAAGGGAGAAAGGGGTTGGAGTCCGAAGGGAAATAGGGGTAGGGGTAGGGAGGGAGTGAAATAAGGAAGAGGGGGAGGGGAGAAGTAAAGGGTAGGGCAGGAGGAAGGGGAAGGGGAAGGGAATAGGAAAGGAAAGGGATAGAGGGATAGACGTCCTCACCTTAAATTTTGCCGTACTGTTTTTGACTATTTTTTTCTGGTCTTTATATTTCAATATTCCCTCTCTCTCTCTCACCATTCTTGACGACAATCTAAACCCAGATGAAGCTCACATTAAATTCAATCAACTAATATATTTTAAAGAACTTATCCTCTTAAGAAAATGATTCCCGAAGC
>NC_061831.1:6384025-6391525 GCF_019202785.1 Penaeus chinensis
GGGCGGCGCCCAACCTCAGGCGAAGGGAGAAGAGCGGGCGGGGGCGCGGGCGGACCTTCGTGCGGGCGGGCGGGCGAGGCCCTTCTAGAAGGCGTTCGGAGTGAAGAGCGAAGGAGCCGAGGCCGCGTCCGTTCGGTACTGGCACCAACCGCCACGGCGTCCTGCTACTGCCTCTGGCCCACCTGACGCGCCACGAGGGGGAGGCACGGCGAGGGAGGAGGAGAGGAGGAGGAAGGAGGAGGAGGAGGAAGAGACGCGGCGTGCGACGTAGTGAGAGCGAGTGTGTGCCAGGGAGAGCTGGAGGGAGGGTGAAGGAGAGAGGGAGGGAAGGAGGGAGAGCTGAACGCTCACACAACTCCAGCGTGGCCCGGCGGCGGCGCGCGCTGTTCCCGCCACTACTGTTACCATTCCACATGGCACCGCTGCCTCATGGTGGCGTGCGCTCGCTCGCTCGCTCTCACTCTCACTCTCATTCTTACTCCTATTCCTACTCTTACTCTTACTGTCACTCATTCTCTCTTCTCTATTCTCTCTCTTTTCTTTCTCTCTCTCTTTCTCTCTCTCTCTCTCTCTTTCTCTCTCTCTCTCTCTCTCTCTCTCTCTCTCTCTCTCTCTCTCTCTCTCTCTCTCTCTCTCTCTCTCTCTCTCTCTCTCTCTCTCTCTCTCTCTCTCTCTATGAGTATAAGCATTAACTGGAGTACGAATAAAATTATCAGTACCGATACGAGTGTCCGCACGGGCATGAACACCACCATACACGTCTGTACGTCCTACCAGCGCCACCAACCAACCAACCAACCAACCACCAACCTTAGTATCCATGGCAAAATCCCCCTAACAATGTCATGCACTTGAACACAATCGTCCCGCATCCCCCTGTCATGCACTCTGAGCCCCAAGCATGTGCGGAGGCAGGATTGCAAGTCGAAATATCCTCGCTCAATCAGACTTATTTGGTAATCAATCGCACGACACACAACTTGCAACTCAACTTTGCCGGGGTGGATGGGATCGTGTGGTGAGGGGAAGGGAAAGAGAAAAGGAAAAGGGAAGGGGAAGGGGAAGGGAAGGGGAAGGGGAAGGGGAAGGGAAAGAGAAAGGAAAAGGGAAGGGGAAGGGGAAGGGAAGGGGAAGGGGAATGGGAAGGGGAAGGGGAAGGGGAAGGGAAAGAGAAAAGGAAAAGGGAAAGGGAAGGGGAAGGGAAGGGGAAGGGGAAGGGGAAGGGAAGGGGAAGGGGAATGGGAATGGGAATGGGAAGTGGAAGTGGAAGTGGAAATGGATAGGGAAGAACAGGAGCTTGACAAGGTGATAAAGTAAAGGGAAAGAGAGGGGAAGGGGAAGGGGAAGGGGAAGGGGAAGGGGAAGGGGAAGGGGAAGGGGAAGGGGAAGAGGAAGGGGAAGGGAAGAGGGAGAGAAGCTTGGTAGGGTGGATGGATATAGATAAGGATAAGGATAAAGGTAAGGGTAAGGGTAAGAGGGAGAGAAGGAGGTTGATAGAGTGGAAAGGTAAAGGGAAGGAGAGGAGACGAGGATAGGAGTGAACTGAAGGGGTGGGGAAGAGAGCGCCCTGAACGAGAGGGGAGAGAGGAAAGAATAGGAGGCGAACCTATCCATCAGATTAGCTTGAGCCTTCCAAACGGGGCAAGGGACTCGGGTGAGAGGAGGGAAGAGGAGGAGAAGAGTGAGACGAAGGGAATGAAGGGAGGGGAGAGGGGAGAGTGGGAAGAGGGAAGCGAAAAGGGAATGGAACACAAGATATGAGGGAGGAGAGATAGGGAGAACAGAGAAAAGAGAGCGAATCCGGTAGGGTAGAAAGGAAAATGGGGGGAAGGGAGGGAAGGGAGGGGAAGGGAGGGGAAAGGAAGGGAGTGAAGTTACGGAAGGGTATTATTTTCAAGCACGCAGTGTACACTCGCGGCACCTTGCACGCACGAGGGAGAGGGGGGGGGAGGGAAGGATGGCACCTGAATAGCCCCGTGTCATGATGTCATACAAGGTCAATAATCCCATGACCAATTGCTTGCCACGCCCACCTTCCTTCTTCCTTCTCCTTTCTTCTGCTTCTACTTCTTTCGGCTTCTTTCCTTGTTCTCATGTCTCTCGCTCTCGCCCCTCTCTCTCTTTTCTTCCACTCTTACACCTTCTCTCACTTTCTCCCATTCTCCCTCTTACTCACTTTCCTTTCCTTCCCTTTCCCTCTCCTTCCCTCCCTCCCTCCCTCCTACTCCTTCTAAAAATGAAGACAGTGATAATAAATAAGAAAAAGAAGCACCGAAGAAGAAAACCCTCACAGATGCGAATAAAAAAGGCGAGGGAACGAACGCCGATAAGGTCTGGCTTGGACCGGCAGCGCCACGCACACAACGCCGCGAGTTCTTTCAGCCAAACGACACACTCGACATACACACACACACACCTTTCGCCTCTTCCTCTTCCTCTTTCCCCTTTCGCAAAGTGACACACTTGACACTTCTTCCGCGTGTGACGCACTTGGTACGCTCTTTCTCACCTCTTCTCGCCTGCCCTTCTTTCGCAAATGACACATCTTGACACACTCCCTTCGCAAATGACACACCTTGACACACTCCTTTCGTCGCTTCTCTTCCTTTCGCAAATGGCACACACTTCATTGCTACTTTTCTCTTCCTTCCTCACCCGACAAACCCTTTCTTCTCTTCTATCCTTCTCCTTCCGCCTCCTCTTTCGTTCGGTACACTCCTTTCTCTCCTACTCTCACTTCCCTTTTCTCTCTCCTGGACCCTTATTCCCCGCTCTCTCCCTCTCTTCCCTATCTCTCACCCTCCCCCTCTACTTATCGTACACTCCCTCGTCTCTCTCACTCTTTCTGTCTCCTTCCTCTTTACTTACCTTCATCTCCCTCACTCCCTTACCCTAGACACATTTTTCCTCATTCCTCCCCATCTCTCTCTTCCTTGGCCTTCCCCTTGCCTCCTTTACCTTAAATGCCTTTCCCCGCCTCTTCCCCGGCCCCTCCCTTCCCTTTCACACGCACTGAATTTCTTGAATAAACCTAGACTCTTCCTTACTCCCCCTTTCTCCATTTCCTTTTGCATTGTTCTTACCATACGTGGAACCCATCGACTCATATCCAGTCCCTCCATCTGTCTGTCTCTCTTTGTCTGTCTGTCTGTCTGTCTCTCTTTGTCTGTCTCTCTTTGTCTGTCTGTCTGTCTGTCTCTCTTTGTCTGTCTGTCTGTCTGTCTGTCTGTCTGTCTGTCTGTCTGTCTGTCTGTCTGTCTGTATGTATGTCTGTCCGTCTGTGTGTCTGTCTGTCTGTGTCTGTCTATCTCTGTCTGTGTCTGTCTCTCACAGCCATTCACCTTCACCATCACCAACACCACCACCAACAACAACAACAACACTCATTCACTCACTCACTCATCCACCCACCCACTAACTCACTCTCTCTCCCTCTTTTTATATTTCTCGACGTCCATTTTCTTCCCCTCCTTTCTTATCCCTCCTACTCCTTTCTCCCCCCCCCAAGCCCCCCGCCGCCCCCCCCCCCCTCCTCTCCGTTCCATACTGTTCCTAAAAAAGCAACAACGCTGTCACGAAGACTCATCCACTGACAGTGTGATTATTCGCGTTTAGAGTGACGGTCGACCTGTGGCTGAGAAAGAAAGAGAAAGAAAGAGAAAGAAGGATAAAGAGAAGACATAAATACATACATACAAACATACATAAATGAAAACATATATACATCCATAAATGCATACATATAAACATGCATACAGATAAACATATATATACATACAACTCAGACACACACACAGACACATTCTGTCACTCAATCACAAAATTACACACGCACACATACAGAGGGCGAGGTAGAGTGAAAGTGAGAATAAGAATGAGTGAGAGTAAGAATGAGTGCGAGTAAGAATGAGTGAGAGGGTGAGGGTGGAAGGAGGGAGGGAGGGAGGGAGAGAGGGAGGGAGGGAGGGAAGGAGGGAAGGAGGGAAGGAGGGAGGGAGAGGGGGAGAGGGGGAGAGAGAGAGAGAGAGAGAGAGAGAGAGAGAGAGAGAGAGAGAGAGAGAGAGAGAGAGAGAGAGAGAGAGAGAGAGAGAGAGAGAGAGAAGAGAGAGAGAGAGAGAGAAAGCGATGGCAAGAGGGGAGAGGGGGGGGGGGGGCAAAGGGGAATACCATATCACTCCGGTGACAGCGGCGGAGACAGCTAGCATAGGGGGGAAATGTGAAACAAGAAAATAATAGTAATAATAAAAAGGAAATTGAAGAAAAATGGAAGAAAACGGCACAACATGCTATCCCTACGACAGAAGCTAATCAATGCCGCGAAGGACCAACCAAATGGAAAATTACAATACCTAACAGGGGAACCATAAGACGGGGGAGGCGCTGGGCATTCGCGTGCAGAGGGAGGGAAGGGAAGGGAAGGGAAGAGGAAGGGAAGGGAAGGGAAGGGAAGAGGAAGGGAAGGGAAGGGGAGGGAAGGGAAGAGGAAGGGAAGGGAAGAGGAAGGGAAGAGGAAGGGAAGGGAAGAGGAAGGGAAGAGGAAGGGAAGGGAAGGGAAGGGAAGGGAAGGGAAGAGGAAGGGGAGGGAAGGGAAGGGGAGGGGAGGGAAGGGAAGAGGAAGGGAAGGGAGGGAAGGGAAGGGAAGAGGAAGGGGAGGGGAGGGAAGGGAAGGGGAAGGGAGGGAAGGGAAGAGGAAGGGAAGAGGAAGGGAAGGGAAGGGAAGAGGAAGGGAAGGGGAGGGAAGGGAAGAGGAAGGGAGGGAAGGGAAGGGGAGGGGAGGGGAGGGAAGGGAAGGGGAGGGAAGGGAAGAGGAAGGGGAGGGAAGGAAAGGGAAGGGGAGGGGAGGGAAGGGAAGGGGAGGGAAGGGAAGAGGAAGGGAAGAGGAAGGGAAGGGAAGAGGAAGGGAAGGGAAGAGGAAGGGAAGGGAAGAGGAAGGGAGGGGAAGAGGAAGGGAAGGGAAGAGGAAGGGAAGGGAAGGAAAGGGAAGGAAAGGGAAGGAAAGGGAAGGAAAGGGAAGGAAAGGGAAGGAAAGGGAAAAGAGGGAAAGGGAAGGGAAAGGGAAGGGAAAGGAAAGGGAAAAGAAAATGGAATGGGAAAGGAGGGAAAGGGAAGGAAAAGGAAAAAGAAGGGAAGAACAGAGAAGGGACGTGAAGGGAAAGGATGTAACATGAAGAGAAAGAAAAGGAAAGGGAAGGGGGGGGGGGAAGAGATGTAAAATGAAGGAGAGAAAGAGAAGGGAAGAAAAGGAAAGGAAAAATAAGAAGGAAAGACAAAGAGAGGAAACGAAAAGAGGGTATAAGGAGGGGTGGGCTAGGCAGAGAGAGGCGTCAATCAGCGGAAGCAGAAAGCAGGAACAGAAGCAGAGACAGAAGCAAGGGTCGGGTGAATACGAGAGGAAGGGCGCGATGGCACGGCTCCAACGCCTTGCCTAACGACTCCCTCTCCTGCTCCTGACGGCGAAACGGGAGGTGGAACACGAGTGGGGGGGGGAGAGAAAAAGCAAGAGAAAAGAGGCCTGGATACAGGAGAGGGGGCAGAGGGAAGAGGAAGAAGGGAAAGGAGGCAAAGGAAAAAAATAGAGAAAGGAGGAAAGATCGAGGGGGGGAGGGGGAAGATGGAGGAAAAGACAGCAAAAAGAAAGGGAGAGAAGAGGGAAGGCTGAGGGGAAAAGAAAGAGAGGGAACAGTAGAAAAGACGAAAGAAAAGAAGGGGAGAAGGGAGAGGGGGAAATGGGAGAGAGGAAAGGAAGGAAAGAGGACTCAAGAGAGAAAACGATAGAAAAGAGGAGTGTCAAAAGGGAGAGGGGGGGGAAGGGGCAGAGGAGAGGAGAGGCAAGCGAAGAGGAAAGACTAGATGTTATTCTGTCACAGGATACCGAAGGGATTCCTGTCGGGGACGAAGTCGAGGGCTGCAGAACACTAAGAACAACGAGGAGAAGGCAGCGCGGAGAGAGACGGAGGAGGAGTGGGAAGAAAAGGGAAATGGGAAGGAGAGAGAAGAGCGAAAAAGGGAAAGAGAAGGGAGGAGGGGGACGAAGAGGGGGAAGGAGAAAGAGGGAGTTAGGAGACAGAAGTGAGTGGAAGCCAGAATGGAGGCGAGGCACAAAAAAAGACAAGGAAATAAATAAATAATAAAAAAAGAGAAAAATATATCAACCAAGACAACAAATGACACAGAGGGAGCCCCCCCCCCCCCCCACCTGCGTCTTTTCCCTCCCCCTACCCATTCAAAGGACTTCACAACCACGACCATCGACAAGAGATAACTCCATTGGCCCCTCCTCTACCCCCCCTTCCCCAAACTCTCAATCCCTTCCCTCCCCCTTTCTCTCCCATCCCCTCCCCTCCCCTTCCCTCCACTTCAGTCCACTCTCCATCCCTTCCCTCTCTTCCCAACTCCCCTTCCTCCCCCCTCCTCTCCTCTCCCCTCCCGTCTTGTCTCGTCCCCTCCCTTCCCCTCCCCTATTTCCTCTCCCTTTCCCTATCCAATAACAGACCATCCGCTGAACCACCGGAACACCAGGAGAGGAGAGATAACACGATTGAAGAGAGGGGGGAGTGGGACAAGGAGTGGGACAGGGAGTGGGACAGGGAGTGGGACAGGGAGTGGGACAGGGAGTGGGACAGGGAGTGGGAGAGGGGGAGGAAGACGGACATGGAAGGAGGGGAAAAGAGAGAGAGAGAGGGAGAGGGAGAGGGAGAGGGAGAGGGAGAGGGAGAGGGGGGAGGGGGTGGGAGTGAAGAGGAGAAGGAGAGGGAAGGAGAGGGGAAGGAAGAAAGAGAGAGAGAGAGAGATGAGAAGAGAGAGAGAGAGAGAGAGAGAAAGGAGAGGGGGAGGGAGAGAGAGAGAGAGAGAGAGAGAGAGAGAGAGAGAGAGAGAGAGAGAGAGAGAGAGAGAGAGAGAGAGAGAGAGAGAGAGAGAAAGAGAGAGAGAAAGGAGAGAGATAGAAAGAGAGAAAGGAGAGAGAGAGAGAGAGAGAGAGAGAGAGAGAGAGAGAGAGAGAGAGAGAGAGAGAGAGAGAGAGAGAGAGAGAGAGAGAGAGAGAGAGAGAGAGAGAGAGAGAGAAAGCGAATAAAAGAAAAAAAAAAGCGTCAGAATAAAAGAGAAAGAGAGCAAGAGAGAACATGAGCGCGGCGAGAGCGAGGCAAGGGAAAAACACAGAAAGAACCCGAAACCGAGACGAAGGAGCCAGAAACATCAGGGTGGAGATGAAGCGTTGAAGGGGGCTTTGGAGGAGCGTTGAAGGGGCGCTGGAGCCGCGACAGCAGAATCCCCTCCGCTCCGGCCGGCGATAAGGCCGTGACCCGAAGCCATCCCAAAACGCCGTCGGGCCCCAGCGGGACACTTGGAGGAGGGGGAGAGGGGGAGAGGGGAGAGGGGGAGAGGGGGAGAGGGGGGAGAGGGGGGAGAGGGGAGGGAAGGAGGAAAGTAGGAGGGAGGAAGGAGTGGGTGAAGAGGAGGGAGGAAGGAGTGGGTGAAGAGGAGGGAGGAAGGAGTGGGTGA
>NC_061831.1:6396525-6398221 GCF_019202785.1 Penaeus chinensis
GATTGGCTAATAATGACTTTGGATGTAAAAGCTACATTAAAATCTGGCAATACCGTCCGAGAAGGAAGGTCGCACGCTGAAAAATCTCGAACAAGTTGGATCTCGACGTCGTATGCAGGTTGCATGCCGCATTTGCCACGTGCCACTTCTACGTACAAAAGCATATATTTCCAGCTGTTTATTTTCAAAGGGCGTGCCACATAGCATGCGACGTGCGACGCGCCACAATGGTGTGACAGCGGCCTGAAAGCTTTGTCACTCGAATCCAACTCTTCCTCCTCCCCTCATTTCAAACACGTATCCTCCTTCCTCCCTCCTCCCTCCTCCCTCCTCCTCATCTCTCGCCCCACATCCCGTCCTCTACCCACTTCCCATTCTCCATCCCCTCACTTCGTCTCTAATCTCCCTCATCCTATTTCACCCCCAACTCAATTCTGATCTTTGCCAATTAATTCACGACCCCCGTCTCTCCTTTCCATCATCGCCCTTTCTTCCTCCCCCCTCACTCTCTCCCTTTTTTTTTTTTTTTTTTTTTTAATCTATACTTACCTTCTCTCTTATTCTACACACACTCTCTCTCTCTCTCTCTCTCTCTCTCTCTCTCTCTCTCTCTCTCTCTCTCTCTCTCTCTCTCTCTCTCTCTCACACAGGTTGATATTACCTCTTTCAATCTCCTCGATTCAAAAACGTCTGCATACTAGCAAATGTAAAACTAACGTCACAGAGATGCATATACAGATAAAACAGACAAGTATAGAGACAGATAGACAAGCTAGGTAAACAGATAAAGAAATAACTCCTTTTTACACATTTTCAGAAAAAAAAAAAAAAAAAACGGACACATGGACCATACCTTGCAAAATCAAAGCGTTTCGAAACCGTCCCTGTACCTAACGAAAACGAAATCTGACCGTAATGATACTAAGGCACCTCTTGACGATAGCCAGTGAATTACTTCAACGAGGCTCCGAAGAATGAAATCCCACTTCGGAGCAGATCCACAAGCGGGTCCTGGCTGCGGGCACGTGACTACGCATCTTCCGACAGTACATTCCTTTAAAAGTACTCTTTCAGGTTCCTTAGTACATTCCACGACGTAAGTATTACCCTACTATGACCTTCACCCACCCTCCCCACCCACCCCTTAGGATTCTTGGTGCAGGCCATGGCGTACGTATATCCTACTATGACCTCCCCCGCCCACCCCACACCCGACCCCACCCACCAACCCCCTCTAACCTAAGGTCTTCGCCACGCCCACACACAATTTGGAAGGCGGACGAGTGGGCAGATGGGCGGATGGGCGGATGGGCGGCCGTCAATCGTGCCAGGATACTTTAGCGCTCGTCCCTCGCACTTCCTTTTTTTCCGGTCTCACTTCTCTTTCTTCTCTCTCTTTGTTTCCTCTTCTCCTCCTTCTATTATTTATGTTACTTCTTCTTCTCCTTATTCTTATTCTTCTCCTTCTCCTACTCCTTGCCCTTGTCCTTGTCCTTGTCCCTCTCATCTTCCTCCTCTTTTACCCACATTTCCTTGTTTCCTATCTATTCTTTCTTTTATTTGCATATTTCCTCTACCATCCTTTGCGTTATTAATCATCGACCCTCTTTATCCCTCCCTTCATTAATTATACTATGTTCCCCAGCCGAGGAAGATTTTTTTCTTCCTCGTCTCCTATCTACTTTTTTTCTTTCTT
>NC_061831.1:6405821-6410821 GCF_019202785.1 Penaeus chinensis
AAGCAGAAAAAAAATTAATGCAGTACAACAAATCAAGTTACTTTAATCTACATTTAAATTTCTATAATATTTCATTAGGCTCCATCTTGGAACAGAGCTCTCTTTGTGAATCGATAAAAAATATTAATAACCCTCTGCCTAATACATCCACTTTATTTCAATCTTCTAAACACTTAATTAGCAAAGAATCTAGTTAACCTAGTAACAACTAAGAAGAAATGTTTCTCTTATACCGAGATAACAATGGGGAACTTCTGCTGTGTGGCACAAAGACCTCTTAACTTCCGTGAATTAATAGTTACGTAATCAAGAGACTTTTTTTTTGCAAGATACAGATAATTCTTCAGCAGCCTTATCATAGAAAATAAAGAAAAGTAAAACAAATAATAGTAATGGTACTAAGTAATTAATCAATGGAAAATAGGTTCTCTATCAAAATGGGTAAAATGTCATTAACAGACCAATTGAAATAAGCAGGTCAAGTAACATTTTGATTTTCATTTTTTATCATTTTAATATCTTAAAGAAAGCGGCAGCGAGTTACTCTCAGTCTGATATATGCAACCTACACCCTTTTCTGTGAGGACTTCCTAGTATATATCAGCATTCCTTCTTATGCATGTCTAGTTTTAAACAACTCGAAAATTGGTTTCTGTAACTTTAATTTTTTCTCATTACCTTTGTGTCCCTTCACGAACAAGACAGTCAAATATACAAGTTTCTCAAAAGAATGACATGAATGGGGTTGAATTTCCTTGACTTCACTCTATATTTCTGTGAACCAGAAAAATGGCAAAATTCCCCTTTGTATTCCCAGTTCCATTCCTTTGCCCTCTTACTGGTTCTTCACTTGTTAATATGTACTTAATTTCTATTTTCATTTTGCTACAAATATAGATCCAACAACAATATCACTTCCTTTCTTATTCCCTTCTTTTGTAATTAAACATAAATGAAATGTTATCCATCAACTTTCTTCATGACATCAAAAACAGATCATTACATAAATGTGAATTGTCATAAAAATTACAAGAAAAAAAATAATTCTGAAGAAAGGGTGTCAGCAATATTAAATTCCATACATATGACTGTATCTACTTTATCAACTCATGTATTTTAAAATCATGCCTCGTAAGAAAACCTCTGCTTTCAAGTTTTAATAATACTGACTGCTATCAACTATATCCTATGTACGTCAGGCCAGATGACCAGTTAGATTCCAATTCATAGCAAGGTAAACTAGATATAATGCATATACTTTTACGAGTACACCGTGAGAAGCGCTTTTCTATAATGCATCTAATACATATACACAGGGCCTAGTCTAGATAATATGCCACTTGCACAATCAAGACATTATAATTCTTGCCTTATTAACACACATGGTCAGTAATCCAGTGGTAACTCTAATTTAGTTGATACAAAGAAATATATTACGCTTAAAACTGGTGTCACAGCTAGATTCATTTCTCGGCATGCATCCGCCTGGGAGAAATCTGATGCTACTTGTGCATCTATAACTGACTTGAAAAAGATTCATTGCACCAATAAAATTGAAAAATGAAATAAAGTACCAGGAGTGAATATATTACCCAATTTTCTTCTAATTACATCACAATTCAATACACTTGTATGGCTAGCAGAAACATAAATGCCGTGGATATTATGTGTGAAACAAGATGACTCTGCTGAGCTGTTCTGGTAATGTTTACGTGACATCTGTACACCTGCCCCTTCATACTATACCTGAGCATCTGCCAAAAGCCTTGACATCTTCAGCACTCTAGTTAAGACCAACAAAACTCCACTAGGTATATTTTGACAAGATAAAACTTATGGATCTCTCTAGCTGTAGTTAATATTGTCAAATATGTAACCAGAATAAGCCTTCTCTTGCACAAAGGTATACAATGGAATTCTGTCATTCTGTTATGAAACAGCACAGGCATGATGTGTCACTATCAGCTTAGACTTGATACTATATGCTTTTATCACAGATTTAAACAGAAAAAACTGATAACTACCAGAAAAAAGGCCCATTATGATTCCTACTGTAGGTATCTTGCAATCACTGATCTTATTTTTTACAAATGCTTTTGACTTCAGAAACTATTTGGAGAAATTCTGAAACTAATATATCTATATGTTAGATTTCTGCGAGTGCATTAATTACTAATCATTTTTCCAATGGCAATACATAAACTTATTTGAAAAGATAATCCTTCCTAAATATCAGAGCTACCATAGGGCACCTCAGTTGTTGCTTGCAAATATCAGCCTGTGAAAGTCCTAGCACTAAGGCAGCAATCTAATCATGCAATAATTGTAATCAACTACCTACCTAGTTAAGTCTACTACCTCTAATCTAGCCTTTACAGAACATATTTAAAGATCTGTTCTATTTTCTTTCTCATTTTAAAGTTGTCCCTGTACACAAAATATCACTTCAATTTACACGAAGAAAATATTTAATAAACACTATGTATATATGCATATATATGCATATGCGTGTATGTATGTATATATATGTATATATATATTTTTTTTTATTTACATATACAAGCACAAAAAATACAACCTTTGCCTTGCACAGGCGAGCTTTTTAGAATTATTTCTTTTGTATTCTGGGCCTTGTTCAGTTTCACTTGGTAGCAAGACATAATGTGTTACTTCAAGGTACACTATCTAAACTATTAATTCAGGAGCCTTCTGTACCATATCTAGGTATATCTTTTAAATACTGCCTAATTCATATATACTGAAAGTATATATACATTCTGGGGCATCCACTTCAAAAACATAAAATAAAAACATAACACCAATATTCTAATGTATTTTTGTTTCATTTTGAAGACAATTTCCTTAGTAACACAAAAAAAGGTGGAAAAAGTATCAGTTACCCTTGACATTCCTTTCTTTTTGAAGACCATCCATTTTCAATTCATAATTGCAATTTGCAGCCAACATCTTTTCCTTTACATTTACACTTTTCAGTTATAACAGATGAGATAACTTAATGAGATACTGTTATTGCTTCCACTAACAAAGAGTGAAAATGCATTTCTCTATCAAATGACAAATGAACTTAGCATTTTCAATATAAACTCAGGCAAAACTGAACAAGAACAATCAAAATAGTTTACAACCGAAGTAGTGAATAAATATAATTGTAATAAGTCTAATATGATCTATCTCCCACATCAAAAATAAATTCCACTAAAATAAAAAAAAGGAATATTTCCAAATATTCTAAAAGACTCTCTATACTTCCTTTCTGATTTAACATTTTCCTATATTATTTCTTTTCCATAATGTTAAAACTCAAAACTCACTTCAGGGCTTATCATGATATCTGTATTTACCTAACCTATACAATTTCAGAACTATAAATATCAATGAAAAATCACTAAACACTAATTATATTCATCCTCTTATACAGTTTTCAAGAACCCTAATAATCATCAGTCTCTCTAGAGTTATGATAATGTACACAAAGATAAATAATCTTGGCTTTTAAACAATTACTATATTTACCCCACTACCAAAAAATAAAAGAATTCTGAAGGGCAATTATCCACAGCCAGACCAGCTGGGAATAGAGTAAAAATAGTGTAATGGTAATAAAGAATGTATGAAACAACACTAAGTACATAAAACACAAAATGTGGTAAACTCACTATTGCACATCGAGCCAGTGGTTCTACTTATCAAGTGATCACCCCTTTTAATATTTGCTTTAATATTAGTCAATAACCTCCACTATTTGGCAACATATTGTTTGTATACCCCCCCTAAGGGATTCAGCTAAAACAACTCAATCTTACCAGAGTATACATAATACAGGTTTACTGATCTTTGATAAATCAAAAGTGCAGAGACCACGGCACCACCTGATGCATTCCTAACCTAGATAATAATCTTCTGCAGCAGATCAAATGGTTCTAAAATTCAAGCAATTTTTCGGAATATCAATTCATACAATATTTTAAGAATAACCAAAATGCAAGTGTCAGATAACGCAAGCCTCGACCTACAAGTAGGTTCCCACCTCCCCCTGTGTGCTAGGAAAAAATGGGCTCCTAATCACTTGTAGCACCACTAGATCAGTAAACCTTAATCACTTGACAGAGCCACTTCTTTTCAGACCATGGCAACATTAAATATCATTCTTTCTTTCAATTATTTTCTCTATTTTCCATATTTGCAGTCAAACCTGCAGATTCAGCTTACTACAGTCCTTAGTAGCATCAGTTTTCATCCACTCAAAGAATTAATGTTGTATTACAATTTAAAATCAAGAATAATGGGAAAGAGAAAAGAGGAAACTAGCTTTTTCAAAATCTAATAACTGTCACATACCTTACAAAACTGCATGACTAGTATTTAATCTTTGTACTTTTAAAAATTCTTTAATACATCACCACAAACTGTTCCAAATGTCTATATATAAAAAGTTGTATATTTTTCCAACTCTAATAATTGCTTTTTTCTTCATATGAATTCTTCTTTCGGTTCATTCATAAATGAACACCGCTTTACAACAAATTCACCAAAAAGAACGAAAATTGGAAAAAAACACATCTCGCACACAGAACAATGCTCTTCTAGCATCTCGTCATTCAACAAAATCAATTCCTAGAACCATACACACTTTTCATATCCCTCAACCACGTCACAAGGCCCTTAGAATAACCTCGCCTATGCTACAAGACCAAACCCGGGAAATCAAAATATATCCACAGATGACTGGGAATGAACCTGAAATCTGACTTAAGACAGACAACTCCTTCGCTTATTACACAAATGAAGCAAGTTGAATGAGAATAATAACAAGGCCTTTTTACACCATTTCTCGGTTTCCAATTTTCACTTTGGTACCATTCACTACTTTCCTTTACTCCGAAGATTCTCGCTTTTACTCTTATACTGCTCCATACATCACTTTTCCTTTATAAAGGTAATATTATACTCTCATTTATATCATAACTACCTAAAATCCA